>NW_008603558.1:89880-90947 GCF_000691845.1 Merops nubicus | reverse complement strand
TGGCTCGTCCCGGTGCCCGGGGAGGGTGGGGAGCTGGGGTCCTGTGCTCCCATCGTGTGCCTTCCACCCTGAACCCATCCAGCCGTGGTGCAGGGTGAGAGCAGGGGACCTTCCACCCCGTCCCTGTGAGTGCTTCTCATCCTGGCCGAGTGGCTTTGATTTGATTTCTTTTAAAAAAATTAGTGATTTCAGGTCCCCTCATCCTGTGTAAATACTGGTCCTGCTCCCGCTCTCTCTTTGCTACATAAGATTTCTGGAGTTGCCTTTAAAAGAAAGCAGGTGTAGTCTGGGGGTGATTTCCCCCCCAAATTCTTACAAAGCAAAGACTAACCCAAAATGTTTTGCCTGTGGTTATCCAGGCAAGCGATGCTGTTACCCTGGGCTTGGAGGGTGAGCAGCACCTGACTGTCCTTACACAAACCCAAAAGCTCTTCTGCAACCTCTCGTCCTCTGCAGATGCTTTGGAGCCCCACAGGGGTGGGGGGTGACCCCTCCATGGGCTTCGCAGGGTGGGCAGACCGTGGGTTCTGCTCTGCCCTGCGTGGGTGCTGCTTGGCCTTCCAGGAAGGAGCTTGTGGTGCTGACTGCGTTGGGAGAGGCCGTGGGCAAAGTGCTGCCATGGGGATGGACATCTCAACAACACGGCGCCCAAAGATCCACCACTTTCCTCCTTTCTTGCATTTATTCTGCTCTCGCTGCTCTGCCCAGGCCCCGCTCACCCCTCTTCCCTCCCCATGCTCTTTCTTTTTTTCCCCCCTTATTTCCTCCCCTCCCTCTCTTCTCTGGAACCTTCCTGTAACGATTAAAAAAGAAGAATTTTTGAACTCCCTCCCAAAAGAACAAAAAGGGCCTCGGGGAGCCTGGGCGGCCGAGCCCATCACGTGGGGCCAGCCCTGGAGCCGGGGTCTCTCGAGCATCCTGCTTCTCCTCCAGCCCCTGGGGCTCAGCCCAGCTCCAGCTCCAACCCATCCACGCCCGGCAGTCCTTGCTCTTGGCTTCTTTGCTCTAAGGAGAAGATGGTGTCGGCAGCCACCGGCTCTGCCCGTTTGCTTGGAATTGATTTTTTT
>NW_008603558.1:77695-89772 GCF_000691845.1 Merops nubicus | reverse complement strand
CCCCCATCCACTACAAACACCTCGGGCTCTTGGTGGTTTCAGTGCGTCGCGTTATGCCAACGAGTAGATAGCATTGACTGGGGAGGTGGCTTCCGAGCTCTCGTTGCCTTCGGTCTCCTCTTTGTCCTTCTTCACCGTGTACTGGCCGATAAAGGAGCCGTCCTCATTAAACTGCCCTTCTCCCCCCTCTCCATAGTCCACCAAGCTATCGTCGCTCTCCTGCTGCTTTATCGTGCCGTCCAAGGAGGTCTGGCTGTTTGGCAGGGGTTTGTTGTCTTCGTCGCTGGGTAGCAGAAGACAGACAGACACAGTAAGGGTTGAGAATGGGGCTTACAACCTTCACCCAAGGTCTGGATATTCAAAAATAAATCCAGTGTGCAAATAGACTGGCCGGAGACCACAAGTGTGGGGTGCTCTGGCTGCAGGCAGCAAGCCGTGGGGTGTCTGGCCCCTGTGTGAAGGTGGGGAGGCAACCTCCGTGGAGGAGACCCACAGCTGCCTGTGGTTGGTGTTGCTCCAAGCCCAACCTTCGTGCTTTTTCTTTTTAGAAAGTGGGGTTTTTTTGGACCTATATTACATATGATGCTCAAATCAATCCAACTGGATGTATGTTATAAATATCCTTCCCTTGTCATTGATTATGTTCTTCCTTTCTCTTGGCATTTTAGCCAACCTCAATGTAACCTGGTTTAGTGAGGTTTGTTTCCAGATTTCCTTGCAAAAAACCACACTTGGCTCTCTAGGTAGCTACATGCACTGGGAGCACTCTCAAAGCACTGCGAGGGGGCATAAATAGGATGCCAAGTTCTGTGCAGCTTCCAAAACTCGTGGGAATTTACCTTTCCAAGCTTATTTCCGAGCGTCTAAGCTTGTTTGCTCAATTCTTTATCTTTTTCTATTTTCACTAGAAAGATTAAGCCAGGTTGCTGAAAAATAAATAGTCTGACCCACATGAAAAAAAACAACCCTTTAAAGAAAACCTTTTAACAAAAGAAATGGGAGAAGCTGTTTTCTCTCTTGGGGGGGGCAAGGGCTGATATCTCATAAATGCAGATAACGTTGTGTGGAGGATGAGAGTGGGTTACTCTATATAAAAATTAATTTTCATATCAATTAGCCCTTAGTTCATATTTGATCATACGTCCAGCATGCAAATTCTGTGCTGTTCCTCAAGGTATCATGTATTGCCTTGAACATTTGTCCTCCCACCTCCATTCCTGTCTTTTTATTGTTGTTGGTTTAGCTTGGGGCTCATCAGTGTTGCTTTATTTTTCTTCAAATCAGTAAAATATTGCAGCCCTTGATGGTCGGTGTCCACAGGAAGGTGTTTGCCTCCCTCAAAGGCACAAGAAACACTTTGCTTGAGCCAGGGAGCAAAGTGCTTTTCAGCTGGGGAGGGCATTAAATCCCTCTCAGGCCACTGAATTAATGGCATCGGCTCTCTGCAGTGGGAGAGGAATTTGGAATCCCACGCTACAACATGCAGCTTTCCAGCCTATTTCGTGGGGTCAGCACTTTGTTGAATTAAGAATTAAGCGATAATAAGGACCAATATTTGAGGCCTCGTGTTAACTTGGCATCACAATAAAAAAATAACTTGTTAGCTTTGAAAGCAGCTTCTTTCTGGGGGCAGGAGGAAGAGAATTCAGTCTGCAAGCAGGACTGCTGGTTAGAAAGCCCAGTGCTGAGTAGAGAGTGGCAAAACCCAGATCCCTTGATTTGCAAAATCCTTTCCCGAGGTTTGGAGTTCAGTTAAAGCTGAATCTAGAGCCAGATTTTCCCTGATGGGGGGAATCAGGGCACCAAACACCCCGGCAGTACTCTTCCCAAACCTGCCCCTTGGTTTTACCTCTCTCCAGAGCTATTTATCCTGTTAGTGCATTAGGAGGGTGAAGCAGATATTCATCAGCATCTTGATGCTATTTAACCCTGTTAGAATGGATTTCCGTGGGGTTTGCTGATGTGTGCATTAGAGACCCAGAGCACCCAGATGAAAAACATTTGGGAAACGTTGTCCTGAGTTGCATAAATCATTGAGAAGAGGGGGAGGGCTTGAGCCCAAGGGAGGATTTTCAGGACTGAGACAAAGAGTGGGTGAATTGTTTAGGATCTAAATGTTGGGGTTTTTTTTAACTCATGTCCCTCACCACCATCCCCAGGGTGTCTGGCATCAGGGCACTGAATGCCCCGAGGGCATCATCCCCAGGTCCAACCCTTGGCCAGTCCCCAGGAGGGATCAGCTGCTTGAGCTTGGGGCTGGGGGGGGCCTGGCTGGTGCTTGGGGGTGCCCCCAGCCCATGGGGCATTTCCAAGCAAGGTGCAGCTCGCTGGGCATGGGGGTACCCCTGATGCCAGCAGGAGTTAGAGGGATCTTGTTTAATGTGTTAGGTGGAGGCAGGTACATGGGAGTAGGGAGGGGAGGGTATAATTTCAGCTATAAAGAAATCAATAGCTAGAAGGAAGGAAAATAAAAAAAAAAGCTAAATGTGCCGGACTTCTGGCAGCACGTGGTCCTACCTTTCAAGAGACCTTCATGGTCCATGTGGATAGACCAGGTGAAAAGGAGAAGAAAGAATGGGAATAAAACAGAGAGAAGCAGAAAGAGCCTGATCAGAGAGAGATATGATGAGGTCTGCATTTACAGGGGCAGTGCTAAAAACCAAAAAGAAACGTCTGCATTCCTCATGGAGCTGATTGCCTCGTTATACCAAATGGAGCCAGTGTCACTCTTCAGAGCTGGCTGCTGAGGGAGAGCAGCAGGGATGGCAGAGGGCTGTTGGCTTTGGGTTGTTTGGGAAGGGCTGTAGGGAGCAGTGGTCGCTGCCAGGGGCTGCCGTGCACCAGGACAAGGGCCAAGTAAACAGGTCTCTCAGTTTCCCCTCCATCTTTCTGCTGGGTCTCCATGCTATAGTCGTGCACTGGTGTCGTGGTGTCTGTTGACAAGCCTACGCCTTGGCCAGACCTCTCCTCTCCTCACTGGGCTCAGGGGATGTCTCAGTGTCCTCCTCTCTTGACGTTTGCTGAGATGCAACCTGGCACTGCCTGCAGTGTGTGACCTGTGCCACAGGACGCTAGCCTGTCTCTGAACTGGAGCCCAGTCACTAAAACCACTCAACTCTCCCTTCCCTGTGCCCGGGGTTTCCAGCCAACTCCCCCACGTGCAGCTTAAACATTTGGTATAATGAGGCACAGTCATTGGCATAGAACATTGTCCAAGGATAATGGTCTCCTGCTTGGAAAATAAGCTTCTCAGCTTAGCCTCTACTCAGGAAAACCATTATTCTGTTAGTGGAACAGAAAGATGTGACAGTATCTCTTAATTATAGGCTGCAGAGATTTGAAAGTTGCATGCACAGGGCATTAAGGACGTGAGATATGATGAGAGCATATCAGACATGCTATGTGGAGGTGGGGAGGGAAACCAATGAAGAACTCACGTCAGCTCAATTCCTGTCCTTCCCTGAAATGCTAATTGCTACCCTCCTTGATCCTAACATCACAATCATCTTGAATCTTAATCAGCCAACAGTGTTTCATGTCAATCCTTTGGGTTCACCTTCCTTTCTACCTCCTTGAGGGAAGTCTCCTGCTACTTCTCCCAGGAAACCTGTTGTTCCTGGGAAGGAGGGGGCAAAGTTTATGAGTTTTGGGGATTTTCTTGTTGTTGTTCTTGCCTGATTGGTGTTTTCCCCACCTAGTCAGTGGGACAGTGTGCTAGAAAAAGCAGGAGCATCTTGGAGCGTGGTCGTTGCCCTTCTACTGACCTCTGCCTTTAGCCTGCAAACTTTGGGGAATGAGGCTGTCAATAAAAGTTTGAGCTTCAGCTAAGCAGGAGCTGCTGTGTAGTAGGATGGAGGATTTACCCCATTCCTTCCCATTGCCTGGAAGGCAAAACCTCTTGGATGGTGCTTGGGCACTAAATGCAGCATTGCTGACTGTCACGATGCTGCCAGCCATGCCAAGAGCTTGGTCTTCCTTCTACGCAAGGCAAGTGATCCCTGGCAATGCAATTTTCTTGGGAGCGATGGGGGTGAGGAGGTCTTGACCACAACCACCTCAGTGGACTCTTGAGAAGCAGATCTCTGAAACGGGTGCGTACTGCCAGAAGCTCGGCTGTGGAGACCTTGTCTGAGACCCAGGTGATGGAGCTGAGCCAGTGGAACCATGGGTGGGTGACTCCTGGGTGATGAGGTGTTTCAGGACCCCTATCATGACCTGGAGCATTAAGGGGACTTATCCTGGTCAAAGTATGGTCACTAGCTGTGTCGTTTGCAGTTCTGGCTGTGGCTCCTATCAGTCCAAGGAGCACTGCCTGCACTTGGATGGTCATGCCTGGCTGGGGATGGATTTGATCCAGAGCAAAGCCTGCCACAGGACCAGGCTGAGCCTGGCTGGGGATGGGTTTGATCCAGAGCAAAGCCTGCCACAGGACCAGGCTGAGCCTGGCTGGGGGTGTATTTGATCCAGAGCAAAGCCTGCCACAGGACCAGGCTGAGCTCGTTTCCTCTTTGCCATTCATGTCCCAGACAGGAACCTGGAGGGCACATCCCCAGGCTGTGACGTGTGTGTGGGTTTAACATCGTTGCCCCAGCGTTGACTTGCCACCTCTAGAAGTGACAACCAGCCCTCGTGGGGAGCTGAGGAAGGTGTTGCCCCTGGGTGTTGTTCAGGGCCATGAAGAATGGTGACCTTTCCTACAACATGCTGTTTATTCTGGTTCCTGCTGGGCTGTGTGTGAATTCTGTATCATGCTATGGGGACATCAGGGAGCTTTGTGCTTAGGGCATTCCTTGGAGAAAAAGAGTTGCTGCTGAAACAGAGTTACCATGCTGCTAACAACGTGGATGTGATCATGTTGGGAGCTGCAGTTGTTCTACTTCCATTTATGGATCGTGTGCAGGCAGATTTATTCATTTTGCTTCCTCTAAAGTCTTTGGTGGATCACGTGTGTCTTGTTACATCCCGTACTGAATCACAAATAAATTCCTCCTAGCTCAGCTACCTCTATTTTCTGATCTTTGCTCCCTCAATTTGTAATGCCAGGAATATTAGTAATGACACAGGGTTTGGCTAACCCCCGTGGTGAAGTCAGGAGAAGAATTCCTGCTAGCCTGATTGGGCTTTGGATCCAGCTCAGATGGAAAGGTGCAGTTTAATACTTTAAAGAGAAGCTGTAGGTGTTCAGAGGGTGGTGAGCTGGGTGTGCTGTGATTTGTCCCCAGCATCTGACAAGTGTGGGCAATCCGATGAGACCTGACATCCCTGCCTGCTCCTGCTCCTCGGGGGCAGCCCCTGGCAGCAGCAGAGCTGGGGATGCTGCACAGCACGTGAGCAGGCTCGGGAGAGCACCTGACCCTTTCTGAAATATCCTGGGAGTTCTCCTGGAGTAAAAGTGGGTGCTGCTGCTCTTCAAAGGGTGCTGTTTGGTGTGAAGGCACCCGAGCAGAGGTGGGTGTGGGGATTGGAGCAGAACTGCTGCTAAGCTGAGCTGCAGCCCTTGGAGGGTGTTTCTGTAGGTTTGCCTGGGGACCTGGTGGAGTCACAGAATGTTGGGGGCTAGAAGGGACCTCTGAGGATCATCTCGTCCAGCCTCCTGCTCCAGCAGCTCACCCACAGCAGGGTGCCCAGGGTCACATCCAGGCAGGTTTGGGATCTCTCCAGAGCAGGAGACTCCACAACCTCCCTGGGCAGCTGCTCCAGGCTCGGCCACCCTCACCCCAAAGAAGATTTTCCTTATGAAAAAGCATTTCCTTACAGAAAAGCCTCAACTGGAATGCAGGCAGGCCCCCAAATCAGCACCCTTGGATGCTTTTAGGGCTGATCCAAACATAACTTTGGCCATTTCTCCCTTAGATACTCTCTTATGGGTAGGAGAGAGGCTGAGCTACAGGGTGATATACCTGAAATATGCTGCAGAGTTTAATTATATTTTTCTTCTGTGCTTGGAGTGTCTTTAAGGCTGATCTGCCCCTGGCCAGAGCTGTGTCCTGGGTAGCTGATGCCAGAGTCCCAGCTCTGCCTGTGCTGATCCCCCCCAAGGCTGAGCCAGGGAGAGGAGGAGACCTTGGCAGCAGCCCCACAGCCTGGTTTTTAGGCAGGAAATATTTCCTGTGGTAGAGGAGTCGCAGAGGGAAGGAGGCAGGAGGAGGAAGGTGGGGGAGGTAACTGAAGAGGCTCTGTGGCACCGCGGGCGCTGCGGTGACGTGGAGGGGTCATGGTGAGGTCTGTGATGGGGGGAGTGGGGCTGATGGGGAGCCGTGGTGGCGTGGGGAGACATGCCAGTGGGAGCATACCTGTAGTCAAACGAGCCATCCTCTACGTTCTTGTCTTCAGGGTTTAGATGCTCGTCTTTATTGTCTCGTACTGTAAACAAGCACAAGCCCAACATTTGGGTTAAAAAGCAGTAGAGAAGATAAAAAGCTCTACCAAGCAGTCACAGCAGCTGGCACTGAGGCTGGCTGTGAAATCCTTGTGGGGTTGAAGTGCAGCTTTTCACCGACTCTGTAAAAAACCTGTATCTGGGAGAGCTCATGAAGGGCTCGTCAAGGTGGCACCAGGGCACAGAAGCTCCAGATAGCGAGAGGGGATGGATTAATTGGTGGATTTTCTTAAGCCTTATCTTTGCTTTGCAAAAAAATTAATGAGATTTTTGCCTGGAAAGAGGTTTTTCTAGTCAGGGACAAGCGAATTTGCAGACCTGAGGTTGGGTCGTGCATAGCAGGAGTGTCCATCTCCACAGCCCAAAGCCCTCACCCAGCCTTTCATTAACCAAAATGCTTCCTGCTAACAGCAGTGTTCCCACTACAGAGAAAACAAAAAAGCCCTTGCAATCACAAAGCATCTATCTGAGAGCAATAAGATTTGATTAGTCCCCAGAAGCCTGGAGATGTTTAAACCTGGAGCACAAACGATTGCCATGCAACGCTCCTACCTGGGTACTTCCCGCCCCTGCTCCTCTTGATGAAGCAGACGATGAGGAGGATGAGGACCAGGAGAGCTATGGCACACATCAGCCCGATGAACCAGCCCTGCGTGGCAATGTCCACCTGATTCTTGGTGTAAGCTGGGAGGAAAATTGAAAGAGAAAAAAAAACAAACCAAGAAACTCTAAGGGACAGAGCAGAACCACAGAGGGAACAAGATGAAGAGAAAGGCACAGTCCATCAGCTTAGAAATGATCCTCAGCGCTGCATTTGTGTGTCTGGGGGTGGGCTGACCACGTTATCTGAGACTGTAGCACAGGGATCTGTGGCTTTTTGGTTTTCTGTTGTGGTGGTAGGTTGGTCAACTCAACATTTAAACACGAGCTACAAACAGCGAAGGGTCCCAGCATAAAGTGGAACCTCTCACAGCCCAGTGGGGAAGGTGCATTGCAAAGAATGGCAAAAGAAGCTGGGTAACAGATTTGATCTTTCATTTACTGTGTCTGAAAACTGCCCTGGAAGCAAAGAGGTCTGAAAGAACCGTGCCCAAGGGGCTCCAGTCCCTGGATCCAGAGGGTAGCTGAGCCCTGAGCATCCTTCCTGGGAGTAACCTGGATCCTGTAGAGCCCAAGCTGTGGAAGTGGTGGGCAGTGCCTCTGCTGCCACCACCACTGGGGTCCTGCTGCCTTTGGGAGGCCATGGGGAGTGGTCTCCAGGGCTTGTGGAAGCCCACCAAGACTGGGCCAATGCATGAGTGGGGACGCAGTGGTGGGAACAGCTCTCTGAGGAATGACAGCAGGGTCCCAGATAGCTGAGGGGAGATCTGATACTACTGGAAAGTCTTTTCTCCTGGGACAAACTCTTCGTACCACTGCTTCCAGCACCCTCACAAGGCTACTGAATATTTTCATGCTTAATCCCAAGCGAGGAGGTGCCTTGTTGCCCAAACAACACTCCAGCTCCTAACTGCCATGTCCTCCCTCACGTACTCTGATGTCTTGTTTGCAGCTCCCATCCGCGGTCAGACAAATCTGTCCTATAAATAGCAACAAGCTGCCATTTTCTGGCTCTCATTGACATGCACTTTGTATTCAGCAAGACAGAGCAGAGGAGAAAATAACCTTCAGCGCAGCGGGGGGGGGTAAATTTGCAGTGCAAACAGAGAGAGGTGTTCCTGGCAGGAGCGTGGCAGAGCCGAGCTGGGTGGGATTGGACTGGGATTTAGCAGAAGGATGCCTGAAATGGGCAGGACAGGCAGCGGGCATCCTTCTGTCATGCCCATGTGGCAAAAAACAAGATGGTGCTTCCAAAGAAAGCCTAAAAGTCAGCGTTCTGTTACCGTATTCTGAAATGAAAGGCTCTTGCAAGAGAGACACCGACTTTAAAAATGGGTGGAATTGGTAAACTTTCCTAAGCCACATCATTTCAGGGCTCCAAACTTGTACTTCTTCCATCAAAATTGAACCCCAGAGAAGAGGTGCTTGCCTTAGGATGAAATCTAAGCCACGTTGTTGGTAGCTAATTGCCAAATTGCCAGCCAAACCATGACAAGGAAATTCAGATAAAAGAGGAGAATGATAAGAAAAAGAACCATTTGCTAAAGAAATTCTGTTGGACCCTGAATGCTCTGTGCTTGCGAGCAGCACCAAGGACCCTGGGTGGAAGAAGCTGCCTAACAGTGCCTGGGCTCCTTCTGCTACTTTCCCCCTCTGCTGCTGCCACATTTAATATTTACCTGAGCTACACAGCCCTCAACGATGCACTTTTTATAATGGAGAGAATGAGATTATAACGGAGTTGAGCTGAGAAGTGGATTCAATTAGCTGAGTGCTCGGGGAGGAAGGGCTAAGGGAGCTTTACTGGAGAGCTTGGAAATGGAAACAGATTCTATTAGCAGAGCTGATGGGGTTTCTACAGGGAGAAACGAGGGGGTCTTCAAAGTCTGAGAAGCCAGAGTAGCCTGGGAGGTGGGTCCATGCCCCCTGTGCAGACTGGGGCAGAGCTGGCTGAGGGAGGGAGGATTTTGGGAACCTGGTCACCGGGGGATCTTGCAGCAGGAGGGTGGCACTGCCCGTGGCTGAGGTGGAGCTGGAGTCACCATCCTTCCCAAAAAAGCAACACGTGGCGACCAAATTAGAGTCGCAGCAATGTTGGGTTTAGAGCAAACGAGTGACTGTCATTGCAGCATTGAGAAAGAGCAGGTTAAGTACTCGGCTGTCAGGATGTTTGGATTTGCTCTGATGGAAGGCCAATGTCGAGGGGAAGTGGTGGAAAGAGCTGGGTAGCCAAGCAGGTATCAGTCTGAAATGCAACTGCAGGGGCTTTCAATCTTTTTTAGATGAATTGTGGTCTTGTGGCAGAAAATCTGTTACCTAACGGCTGTACTTGATATGCCAATAGCAAAGCTGACTGCCTTCCACCCACAGAAAGTGAGGAAAATTTGGGTCTTTCTCTAAAGGAGACTGTTGGGGATGTGCAGCCTCACTGGCTCCAGCCTTGCACGATCCAATTCCCTGTGTTTGGACAGACTGGAGATTTTATTTAAGTATTTTTGATTTAGAAGACCTCTTTGTGTTAAGCTGTGTTTGTAGTTCAGAAGTGTCCTTTACTACTGGAAGGAACTTGGTTGGGTCATTGAGCTGTTAGTTCATCAGAAGCAAAGTCAGAGGGCAGCATCCTGCACGCAGCACGGGGGGACTACTTCTGATCTATCCACCCTCTAACTGAGAGAACCTTCAGAACAGCTCTTTGGAAAACATTAAAAATCAAAACCCACCAAAAAAAAAACCTTGCACAGTGCTTTTTTTTTTCTTTTTCTTTGTCCAGAGCATTCCTGATGGCAAATGATTGTTCAGTGAGGGCTGAACCCTTGTGTCAGCAGCATCCAGCCAGTGAAGGAATGGATCTGCAGCATCCATACATGCAAGGACAGTGATAGCTCTGTGTCCCCAGCAGTGACAGGGCTCAGGTCCCCAGTCAGCCTCTATCTCAGGGACAAAAGTCTCCCCATCCTTTAGTCCCAATTAATATCCACTAGGAACCCCTCAATTACAGAAAATAAATCTGCCAAGACTGCCAGCATCAATCAGCCAAGGATATTGCTTTTTCATTTTCCCCCCTCTCTATCATGATTCCTTGCCCCTTGCTGTCTGTTGTGCAGGGGGCTGCCCCTTCTCTCCCCCCAAATCCCAAAATGAGTGAAAAGCAGGTGAGAAAAGACAAGAGACGGGTCCGGATTGGGAAATAGTTATCCAGACATACATGTTGCCTGGGTTGGAGGAGCTGGTGGTGATTCCTGACTCAGGGGAGGGTCCAGCAGCAGAAACAGAACTGGGGATGCACTGTTGCAGCTGGAGCTTTTCTGGAGAGAATCTGGGTTGAAAAATCAGTTCTCTCTAGGGGTTAGAATCAGTCTCTGCAATGTAGGAACAGGGTTGGGAGCCCAGGGACTGGAAAGCTGCAGACAGCTTGTGTGTCTGTGAGCCCAGTCCTGCCCAAGCCAAGCTGTGAGAACTCCCGAGGCAAGGCAGTCGTGGCACATACAGCAGCAGAGCGAGGGGGAAAAACCCCAGTGAAAATAAATCCAGTTTGAAAACACATCTCTCTGCAAAGCCCAGCGTGTCCTGGGCGCTGCTGCGCTGTGGATGTGCCCACATCCTGGGGTGATGGAGCTGTCTGGGGAGGCACATCACACCTTGGCGTGGGGCAGAGGCAGGGCAGAGCCAAGGTCAGCACTCGCTGGTGATTTCCCACTGCTGGGCAGAGTTAGGACTGCAGAAACACCAGCAGTTGCCATCTGTCCTTGTGTCATCTTAGCAAGTCAGAGGGTTACTCAGCAACATTACAGCTTGCTAAATTTTTGGGCACTAAATAAGGTGTGCAGGGAGAGCTGCTGCTCCCCACCTTCCCCAGCAGCATTCCCTGGCTGTGAATGAAATTTTCCTTTTTCATTTCTCAGCAAAAAAAAACCCCCGGTAAGTGCTGGAGCTTCTCATTGCACGGCGGAATCTGAGCGAAATAATTCTCATTCTTTGAAAATCACAGCCTCTAACCTACTCCATCTGTCAGTGTGGGTTGCTCCAGTGGTGCTTGCTCCTTGGTTTTTCAGCTAAGTGTTTAGAGCTGCACTTTGACAGGCGTTGTGCACAGGTTCCTACAGCAAAACCCCCGGGTGAACACAAAGGAAGCTACGGCTGGTCTGATTTACTGGAACTCATCAAGGGTGAATGCTGAAGTTTTATAACTGCATAAAGCCTGTGGAAGTCATTAAGGGCATTTTTCTAGCATTCAGTGGGCAGTGTAGAAAGCCCATAATTAGAAAGTTGTAAAAACCACTCAGGTGCTCAGCCTGGAAAACTGCTCACACAATTAAACACAGCGTTGCCAGAGGAAAAGTAGCTGGAGGCTGGAGAGCCCTGAGCGTGTGCCACACGTGAGTCTGACCCGGGTCTTCTGCCACCACCGTGTTCCCCCTCCTGGGCCAGCATCCCACCCCCCTGCCCCTCTGCCACAACCTGGGGCTGGACACGTGCGCGGGGCCAAAGCAACCCCCATCCCCCGGAGCAGCAACGCGCGGGTGGAACTGCAAACACGCCGGAGCGGGGCTTCAAGCAGAGCCACATGACAACACGAGCACCTTCTCCACCCTCCTTCAAGACCCTTTCCTTCCAAGGGCTTCCCCATCCCCTCCTCGGGGGCTCTCCTCCTCCACGCGACGCCGAGCGACCTCCCGGCGATGCTGGGGCCGGGGAGCTCTCCGATACAGGTGGAGATGGGGAGGGGGCTGCCGGGAGGGGTGGGTGAGGGTCGTTCCATGCAGCCATGGTCAAACCACCTCCCGCCACCACGCGAACGGCCTCGGTGGTGATGGATGGGACATGTAAGCGCACCCCGCGGCGGGGCTCTCACCTGAGCTGGTGGTAAAGGTTATGTACGAGTGCTCGCTGGGGCTAGACCATATGGGGAACACCCACAGCTTGTACATCATTCCCGGCGTCAGATCCGCCAGCTGCACAGAGGAAGGGGTCTGAGCTTTAACAGGGATAGATTTCTCTGTCTTGTTACCTGAGAAACAGAAACCGCACATCAAACCCAGCCGCGGGAGGCACGGAGAGATTCCCGTGTTGACACTGCAGGCAACGGGCTCGGCTGGGC
>NW_008603558.1:77125-77630 GCF_000691845.1 Merops nubicus | reverse complement strand
AGAAGAAACTCGCTGCTGCACCACTGTGGTGTGGGTTTTGCTGCATCCCTGCTGGCCCTACTGGAAAAGTAGCTAGTTGGATGTCTCCCTGATTTTAAGACCTGCTAGGTCCTTTATCTGCCCAGCCTCAGGTCTGGATCTTTGGGTGTTTATCACAAAAGATGTGGAATTTGCCTGGTCCCGCTCAGCTGGATGAAGGTGCTACAGGACTCGGTAGAGGAGCCAATTCTTGTGGCTTTGGGGGTGGTACCTGTGCACTGGTTTTGGTGGTAGGTTAAGGAGGCTTTGAATGAGCTGGATGTTGCATTAAACATCCTACAAGACAGACGATTGTTGGTTTGGGGGTGAGAGGAGTTTAGCCCAAGGAGGATGCTCGTGGGCTGGTCACTCCCAGGCTCTATCCAAGGCTGATGTTTTCTTTGCACCAGGGATCGTTTGCTGATGAGCTTAATGCTGAGCATTAAAACACTGAACTCTAAACAAGCCCACAGTGGGGCTTCCAGTT
>NW_008603558.1:64868-77087 GCF_000691845.1 Merops nubicus | reverse complement strand
TGTGGGGAAGGAGAAATGTGGCTTTGGGGCCAAAGCTGCTTGTTTCAAACACCACCAGCAAGGGAGGAGAGCCCCAGCTGGTCGGGAAGGGCTGAAATCTCCAAGATTTCCACCCTCTTGGTAAGGTTATCCCAAGGCATTGCTGCTGCTGCAGCCCCTCCTGAGCCCAGACGTGGCACAGGGGCTCTGGGAGGACATCACCTGGGCTTTGTGCTTCCTGGGGATGGGGATGGACCAAGGCTGGCAGGGGGTGGTGTGGGAGCTGGGATACTTGGAAAGCTGTTGCATGTCCTGAATTATGGAAACCGGTTCAGAAGGGAAGGCTGAGCCTGGCCCAGCTGCCAGAGGCTGTGGAGCGAGACCAGGCACTGGCTGCACGTTAGGAATGGTTTCAAGGAGAAATCAAGGTCATCTCTTAAGAGATGTTGTAAAAAGTGGGTAGCTGTCAGTGATTATGCCTAGCTGGCTTATTTTAAATGCCGATTTAAGACTGGCACACCAGATGATGTGAGGCTGAAATGGCTGGGAAATAAAGTCAGAGATAAGCAGTACTCATCACTGCCTATCTACAAAGAAACAACCAACATGTAAACACCTTTCTAAACAAGTACTAAACCCAGAGCTACTGGCTTTGAGTTCCCAGACTAAGTACGTAGCCTTGCAATTTTAAGAGACAGCGATATCCAATACGACAGGAGGTTTGGGAACATAGATGATTCTGCCAACTCCAGTTTCAAGGAGCCCATCTTCAAAGGTGTTTAAAAGTGCTCTCCAATTTATGTTGATTTCATTTGTTTCCTCATAAAGTTTGGTCCCCTTTTACATATATAGATATTTAAGGCTCTTTACGTGGTGACCACGTACAGCCCAGCTCATGAATGAACAGCCTGGCTCATGTATTTTTCATAAACATCTCATGGCCAACGATGCAAGGAGAGGGATTCACTTGAGAATCACCAGGATTAACTCTGGTGCACTCTACGCAGCCATGTCCATGGCCCTGCCTCTTCCTCTCCCACCCTCCCCGTGGCCATAGAGCATCATTCCACAGGCAATAACAGGCTGGAACTGTGGGAGCTGGCAGGATCTCTAGTGGCATCACCACCCTGTAGAGTCCCCACGCGATCTGATGCTTACTGGTGATATACTTAACCACAAAGTCAGTTCCTGCCGAGTAATTGTGGCTCCAGGTGATGTTTGCCCAGTTACTATTAGCCATAGCTCTTATGTCCCATATGGACGATCCATTGGTGGCTGGTGGACAGGTTAGAAGAGGAGTTAGTATGTTGGATTACACACGAATGAGATCTCATCTAGCATTTGGTGTTGGTAAAAAACAACACCTTACAAAATAATCCCTGAGGGGAACGCTTTGCTCTTAACAAGTGAGCCTAAGAACATCTTGTTCCTTTCAAGACCCTTTAAACTTTTGGGGGAGGTTGGGTAGGGGGAGCTCATTGTGTGTTTGAAGTCCAACCTCACCCAGCTTATTTTTGGAGTCTGAAGACTTCTGAGGCAGATCCTGGAGGATTTCACTCAGCAGGGAAATCTCCCGACTCAACTGCTGCCCAAACAGCCGTGGGAGACACGTGCACGAGTGCCCACGGACTCACTGCCACAGCCGAGGAGGAGAGATCAGGAGAGAATATTGTTGTGTAACTGGGTCTAGAGACAGCCAGTGGGGCAATGAAGTCACTCGTTTCTGATTTTGAAGTTAAGGGTTGTCGACGTTGCTTTGGAGAGCGGATGAACTTGGTTTCTAGTGAAGCAGAGCTAATCCACGGGTGTAGTGGGTGGTTAAGAGACGTCGAGTGAGTTACACCTTGGGTTTGTTGTTAGTATGATTTACTTCAGGGCGTAGCTCATGTTTTAGTTTGACAAAATATGGGTGAATAACTGCAGTCCCTGGGCTGAGACCACCTCTGTGGCCACCTCTGAATCCTAGGGACTTCAGGACCTGATGCTGTGGGGTTGGGGCCGTGACCTAGAATCCCTGGCTCCAATGGGACCTGTGCTGCCGGGTGGTTGCCCTGTCTGCCCACATTACAGCTCAGCCTCTTCCCGTGTGCCCAGGGAGCTTCAGGGGACACCCAGCCCCTCTCACAGCTCCTCTCCCTGCTCTGTGGCAGTCCCTCCCTCAGCTCCTCACTGCCTGCTTTCAACGAGCAATGTTTTCCCACTTAGTCACTTCACAGGGACCACGCTGTGGCAGCAATCTCCTGCCCTTGCAGTGGTTTTTAAGCTGATTTTTGTGGCAGTGCAGCTCTCTGCGTGCTTCCCTCGATGTGCAGGGAGCAGCTTAAGACTCCTCTGGAACACAAATTCCTGTTTCCTCATTCAGGTCTGTGTCTTTAATCAGTGCAGAGCAGGAACTGTGCTGCTGATTCCCAAATCTGGTTTACTACCGACTAGCAGGTGGAGGCAGGTCCTCCCAGCGTGTGGTTTTGGAACCATCCTGAGCTAATCTTGTGCAAGAATATAAAGAAAGGGCTCTGAAGTGCTTTAATGAAATTCCTTGAGTTCAATGGGTGTCAACTTTTGATATTCATTATTACCACTATCTCCTTGCCTTCCTTATGAAGCATTAATGAGGGTTGCTGCAGCTTTTGCACTTGTATTTTTGAGTGTGCCCTACCCAGCTATGCAGCTGAATTATTTGGTCTTTCCTTTTGTTACTAGCTTGATACATTTTTGAATAATCTGAATATACCTATCCATAAATATTTAACAATTGTAGGTACCACCATAGGAGTGTTTTGGAAACAAGGCTCAGGGAGACACATCTCTCTGTATCTCTCAGTAAAACACCTATAGTGAAGAATACACCTCCACCAAACCAGACTTTGCTCCTCCCATCCTAGAAGTTTATCCTGACCTGCTCAATACCTGGCACACACCTGGGTGTTGTAGCTGAAAGCCTTTCCCAGCTCTCCTGTGGGCTGTGGCTCTCACAAAGAGCAGCAGCATAAACCAAAAGCCTCGTATAAACGATGACAGGTCTCTCAGCTAACACTGGATGTGCTAAATTCAAAGTGACGCCTTCTATAATAGCAACAGAACCCTTTTTAATGGCAATAAGATACAAGAGAATATTTTGGTAGGGTCTTTCACCTCCTTCCCCAACACTGATGCTAATTCAGCATCCTGACACCCTGGGGAGGGCTGTGTCACCTCTGAGACTGAAACCAGGAGGGTGACACTGAGACACCCCCAAAACATGAGGAGCCCCCTCGTTTCCTGAGCCTGTGCCACCTCCCAAAGCCATTCCCAGGGCGTGGGATGGCTCCAAACGTGCCTGTGCCTGTTAATCCTGGCTCTGAGCAGGATGCGGGGAAGGTCCTAGTAGGGTTAGAGGGGTTAGAGGAAAAGGAAAGCGTAGTACCCAACTCCTGCTTTGTGGTGGCTGCCGGAGCCCTCTCTGCAGCTGCCGTGGTGCTGGCGGCGGTGGCGGCTGGAGTGGTGGTGGTAGTTGTGGTGGTAGTTGTGGTGGTAGTTGTGGTGGTTGTGTCGGTGGTGGTGGTAGTTGTGACGGTGGTGGTGGTAGTTGGGGTGGCTGTAGTAGGACTGGTTAGATCGATGGTAGTTGGAGGCAGCCCAGTTGGAGCTGGGAGAGGGAAACACTGGCTTTTAAAGGAGGCGGAGGGGAAGCAGCAGCCACGGCCCAGAGCTGGGGGGCTGGGGAGGGGGGCAGTGAATGGTGCCAGGAGACACGAGGCTCAACTGCTCTTCCCCAGCCCATCCACCTGCAAATGGGGGGGCTGCCCCCAGCAAGCTGCTCCTGCACACCCGCTGCCCACAGCCCCGATTTGACCCCTTCCCAGGGCTGAACGACCTGCTCCTCTTTCGCCTTTGCTCTGCCACCGGTGCCCCCCAGCACCCTGGGCTTAGCTCGCAGGGCAGGAGGCAGAAGAGGGGTTTTTGGGGGGCATGCCATCCCCAGGCTGCCATCAGCCTCCCCCCACCATGCAGCTCTGCACTGAGAGTAAGAAACAGGGTTTGTCTCTTAAGAAAACAGAATAATCCCATTCGTCTTGGGCCAGGCAAACCACAATTACAGTAATACAGCAGCCTCTGGACTACACCTCCAGCATTTTTGAGCTGCTAATTCGACCTGCAGCTCCTTGGCTGTCCCCTCCCTGGCTGCTCTCTGTACTCACACTGCAGTGGGGTGATGGGGCAGCTTTACCATTAACGTGCAGTTCAGCTCGTGGCTGAGTGATGGATGGGACTTTGCCATCGCTGCCCCTCACAATTTACATTTAAATTAGGAGGAAAGGGTTGGCACACCCCAAGCTGTCCAGGGGGTAAAGTCTGAGCAATTTATTTTCTAAACAGCCCCCGCCCTCCCCGTCCACATCTTGCCTGTGCTGTGTTTCCAGAGCAAAGGGAAAAATTTAGGCATGCAGCCCACAGGGTGGCTGGGAGGGTCCTGAACACCACCAAAGAGGAGTCCATTGGCTTGGGACTGAAACCCTGCCAGCAGCAAATGCAGCTGAAATGCTGCTTAAAATACCTAAAGTAAATGAGCTGAGATTTACCCTGTGCTGCTTGCATTAAATTGTATTTACTTACTCTTACTGTAGATCAAGGGATTACAAATCCCCCTGCTGAGCAAATGCAACTGGCTATTTTAAATATCACCCGCCAACAGAAATAGCTCTAGGAAAGTACTTTAAAAAGGCATCTCAGAACCAAGCCAGGGCTTTCTTTTTCACCAAGTCCACCCCCAAAGAGGTCCAACCCCAACCTCAACCCCGCCAGCGATCCAAAAGCAGAGTAGAGCAGGAGGTCGCTCAGTCCAGCTCTCTACCATGGCTGCAATAAAACCACAGTTACCAGCACGTCCCCCCCACACCCCAGCCCACCCCAAGGCGTGCCCGGGGGGCGGCGTGTCCTCCCCAGTGCAGCATCACAGCCAGCCTCATGCAGCAGCACAGCCACCCAAGGAAAGCACCCTCCTCGCCCAGCCCATCGCTGCCCCACAGCCCAGGGGGAGCTGGGGTGGTGGGGACAGGCAGGGGACCCGGCCTGGGTGTGGGAAGGGGTGGCAGGGCTTTGTCCTCGGGGGGTTTTTTTTTGGGTGCCTGACCCAGGTATGGCAATAAGGGTGTTGGGAGTGTTGCTGTTCTGTGTGTCTTTCACCCAGTCACTGATCAAGGGCTTTGCTGTGTGCTCAGGCTCTGAGTTACAAAAGCTTTTCTCGAGTTGTGAGGTATTAACATCCATCTCTGCTGATTCTCAGTGGGTTTTTTTTGAGGGGGGAAGGTTAAGAGATTAGTGTCACCAGGTTAATGGCACCATTAACCAGATTAAGCTGCAGCTCCTGGGTAGGTTTGCAGTGTACACAAGCAAACAGCACTGTGGACGCTCGTTATCAGCTAATGCAGCCTCAGCATCTCCCCTGTGACTCCTCTCTAAGGAAAATAGGACCCAACAAGGCACAAAGTAACTGCTGAGAGGCAGGAACTGGTGGAAGAACTTCACACAACCTCCTATATCCCAGGTCTGTACATGGCTCTGCATCATGCCTCTCCCACACAGCACCTTTGAGGACTGCCTGCAACACCTAGCACTGCTGTAGCAGGAGAAATTCAGCTTTAATGCTCCTCTAGACCCTAGATAGGAGGAGATTAGCTGGGATAAGTCAAAGCTTTGCTATCCCTTGTGTAAGGTATCAGCTCTGTCTATTACACACAGCTACAGACGCAGGCAGGTGAAGCTGCAGTGCCAAGACCCTCGTGGATGCTGCACTGAGCATCACTCTGAGCTGTGCTGCTCGGCTCTTGCCAGCAGTGATGCCAGGCAGGATTTGCCCACCTGGCTCCAGCACTCTAGTGGAAGCAATTCCCAAGGACAGGACTATCACATTGCATCAGGAGAACTCTGGCTCGCTCCCGAGAGGGTCCCTGCACCAGCTCCATTAACAAGGGGATAAAAAATGAGCCTGGCAGGACTAGGAACAGGTAAAAAGTGGGATCAGGTGAGTCTGGAAAGCAGTTGTTCAGAGAGGGGAGGATGGGGAGAGCATCCATGGGCAGCACCCTGCTGCAGGATGGGACCGGGTGGTGGGAAGGCAACACGGGGGCCCTCGCTCCCGAGAGGGTCCCTGCACCAGCTCCATTAACAAGGGGATAAAAAATGAGCCTGGCAGGACTAGGAACAGGTAAAAAGTGGGATCAGGTGAGTCTGGAAAGCAGTTGTTCAGAGAGGGGAGGATGGGGAGAGCATCCATGGGCAGCACCCTGCTGCAGGATGGGACCGGGTGGTGGGAAGGCAACACGGGGGCCATGGGGGGGGGGCAACACGGGGGCTATGGGGGGAGATTTAGTCCTAAGCTGCCCTGGGATTCAAAGCTACAGCCTCATTTGTGTTTAAATATGAGATGTATGCAGGAAAAAAAGCTCAGCTGGGAGATTTGGGGGAGAGACGGTAAGGGGCCTTGTCTGGGCTTTGAAATCCATCCCCTAATGAGAGCTGAGTTCAGTCTGAGGGCAGCTAGAGGCTGTCTCTGACCAAGATCAGAGCACTCCAGCATCCCCCCAAGACAAGGGCACCCCGCCACGGGGAACAGCCCTTCCCAGGGCACCTCAGGGGTCCCCCACTCACCATCCACCCCCTCAGGGCTAATGAAGGAGTGACAGATCCCAGCTCCTGGCAGGAAAAGGGGGGAGGAATGGGTGGGATGGAGGCCAGGCCGGAGTTTCCAGAACTGCTCGTTTTGAAACTCTAGAAATCACACAAATCTTCCTGAAGAGATGCAGTTGCAATACTTCCTCAAGGGATGATGTTCCCGAGCTGTGCATAGCAGCTGGATTTGCTTTTCTGCATTCTCCAAGTGAGGTTCACTCAAGGGCTTTGACAAGAGTTGCCTCAAGTTTACGTATAGGAATGAGCAGCTGGCATTTCATAAAAGCATACAACGTTTTGGGTGGGGAGTGACCTTTAAAGGTCACCTTCTCCAACCCCTCCTGCAGCGAGCGGGGACGTCTGTGTGATGGGGAGAAAAATCCTCCCCCCTTTCTGAAAGCAGGAGGTGGTGCAGAGAAGGAGCTGCCACTTTCCTACTTGCAGGGCACATCAGCACCCCCAAAACCCCCAGTGTTTCAAGCAGGCTTGAAACTGCCCCAGGAAAACTAAGTGTAAAAAGCCAGCAAGAGCAATTCCCATTCTCTTGCTCCCACTGTAGCTCAGCCCATCTTCCAGGAAACATCTAAACGACGAGCTCATTAACAGGCCCCATCTTTGCAAGGCAGAGATTGGGTTTGCTGTCTTCAAGATGCATTATCCTTTCAGGTAATGGAGACTGAGGGGCACGGTGGGGAGGGGGGATGCTGCTGTAATGGCCAGGGGATGAGGCTGGAGCAATTAATAGGCTAAGTAATGAGTGAGATGCTTGCAGCAGGAGGGCTGGGCTTTTTCTGGCAGCTTGGCTCCTGTGACTGAATGAACAGTAAAAAGGAGCCCAAACCTTACCCAAAAAAATCTGAGTGAGGCTCAGATAAGGAAAAAAACTGAGAAGAATCATCATAAAAGCAAAAGGGAGGTCTTTAAAGAGGGAGATGCTCAAGAGAGGGACAAGTCCTGCTCTGGGTGGTGGAGCAGCTGAGGGAGTTGTCCTGTGGTGTTCTGCAAAACACAGGAAACAATACACATCCAGACTGCTCTTTAATTATTTAAAGATGCTTTTAATGTGTTGTTAGGCTGTAGTAACAGCTTTCCCTTGGGTGTGTCTACAAAATAATTAGGCTTGGAGAAATTTGGTTAATTTTTCATGAGTTTTGATAATTAGCCAAATATGTTTTTTCAGAGATTTCTTTTTTTTTTTCTTTTCGCCCTCTCCCAGTTTTTAACAACAGGAGGAAATGATAAAGTCTTTACTGTAAAGATAAATCAGATAGCTATGAGAAATTCAAGAATAGAAAGGAGTGATTGAGCTGCCTCTGAAAGAGGGGTCAGCAGTTCTCTCTGTTTCTGCTGCTGTCCCTTTCTAAAAGGAACAATAGGAATCAGAGGAGAAAGGTCCTAATTACGGAGTGACAAGAGGGAACAGAGAAAAGTCAATGTTTTTGTCCTTAAAATCTAAGACCAATACTCTTTATGGTCCCTGATGACATTTTTCTATCTGCACAGGTAGCATAGGATCCAGTTTTGATTTTTTTTCTCATTCATAGGGTAATTAAGAACCCTTTTTAGATGTCCTCTCTTTTCCCATATCACCTCTCCCTTTGTCCAGGGCTGGCTTAAGAAAGGTAAAGCCTTTCCTAGGGGATAGTCCCTACACTTTGACCTTTTTATTCTCCTTTAGTTCCAGCAGCCCCTGGCAAAGAGCATTTGACTGCAATTTAAGCCAACTTTTGCTGTGAATCTGTAAAAATCTACAAAATCTAGGTCACTGAGTGGAATCTTCAGCTGAAGGTCAAGCAGTGTCTCACTCGAACCCTGCACTTGTTAGGGAGAGAAGCAGGTTCTGGGGACAGACACCATGGGACAGCTCCTGCACCCAGCCCGGCTCCTAACGAGACATGACAACAGCTCAAGAGCAAGAGAAGGATGAGGGTTGGGTCCTGCCACAGCTCCCTCTGCTCTGATTTCTCTGCTGGAGTGCAGCAGGGTGAGGAAGCTCCGAATGTGGCTGAGTTAGCACCTAACAACCTGCTGCTCCAGTCACTGACTCTTCTTTCAGCTCTGGCACAACTTCTCTCTTTAGTATTTCTCCTAGCAGAAGGTAAAAAAATAGAGTAGGGGAGCAATGGGCTTTATTCTTGTAGAATTAACCTTTAAATGCAAAATAATTCATCAAGCTTCCAGGGGTGTAAGAAATTACCCCTGAAATGGTACGATGCTAGAAGGATAAAGACACCACGTCGTGTTTTCAAAGTTCAGTAACATCCACTGCAAGTAGAAAAGTACTTTAGAAGGTGATCCACAAAGGTGGACCAGAAGAAAATCCAGATTCTTGTGGATAAGCTGAACCCTGGCTGAAGTACGAGCTCTAGCAGCAAAGCAGCCCTCCTGGCCTCAGAGGATGGAGCTCCTCTAAACCAAAAGGTTACATCCATTTTTGGTTTCCCACCACCCAAAGCAGCCCAATCTGACACCCCCTTTTTCCTTCTTCTTTCTTTTATTTTTTTAAGAAGAGAAAATATAGTAGAGAAAAGATTGGTATCTGTTCAGAGAGGAATGAAAAAACCAAAAATGCAAATTAATATTGAATAGGGAGAGATCACTGCAACAAAATAGAAGGAGGAGAAACATCTATGAGGTAGGAAAGCAAAACCTAGAGGTGCAGAGAGCAGGTCCTGCACTTGCATCCCTTGGGAAGAGTCTTCCCTAAGAAGCTGTTCTCCCTTGGGAAGCCCCGACAGCCCTGGGGCTGTGTCCAGCAAAGGCAAAGCACGACCTCAACCTCTTACAGAGCCCCTGGGGCAGGGCAGGAGAGTGTGGTTGCACCAGACCAAAAGCTTTTCAGCAGCACCCGGGGGGTGGTTTTGGCTGGCTGCATTCCCTGGCACTGCCCCTTTGGAGCCTGGTCACAGGGCTGGCCCCCACTGCTGGAATATTGGCTCAAAGAGGGGGGAAAAAATCACATCTGCAGCTTTGGTAAGAGGTGGGCATCCTTCTCTGGGCAACCAGGAGTTATGCTTTGGGCTTTGTGAGGTTGATGCTGGGTAACTGAGGATGTGGGTTTCCTTGAAAGCAGGTAGAGATTCTGCCCCCACCCCCCCTTTACAAGAAAAGGTTTCTCTCTGCTTCAACTCTGCTGTAGAAATTTGCAGTCGAGGGCAAAGCCAGGGAGAGCCTCGCATGCAGACATGCACAGCTGTGGCACAAACGTTGTCCTTAACCCTTTCAATGGGCACCTGGAAACCAAAGGATTCTCCTGGCCAAAAAGCCCTGGCAGCCCTAAAAGACCCCTGGGGAGATGTGTGCATTGTGATGCCCAGATGCTGCAGCCCAGACCTGCATGGCCAAGGGTCCACAGCAGCAACAGCACAGGCTGCTGGGTGTCAAAATGCAGCTTAAATACCACAGGGCAGAGCACAGGTACAGGATGGGCACCACTGAGTCAGGGCTGGCTGCTGAATATGGTGGATTTTGCAGGGCAGGGATTTTGAAGCTTTAAAAGGGAGAGGGCTCTACCTGGGATTAAAAAAACCTCTTTAATAGGGCAAGTTGACTCATTTTTGCTCGTCCTGTCTGTGGCAGCTGCGAGGTTTGGTGGGTTTAGTTCTCATGATGCACCAGGGAGGCTGTTAAGCCCTGCTCAGAGGTATATTGATCTTTGCAGACCCCTCTGTGGACCCTGCCCCTGCTCTCTTCTGCTCGGGGGAGGGCTTTGGTTTTACCTGCCAGATTTATATGCCAAATTTAGACTCCTGACACTTCGTGTTCCCATTGAAAGGGTTAATGGAGTGCATGCTTAGAGCCGAGCGTGGAGTGAGCCTTGCCCCATGCCTGTTACCTCTCCGGCTGGTACGGTACCTGGGGTTGGCGTGGCTTCAGAGGGCAGCGCCACGGATAGAGAGGGGAATACGAGGAGAGCATAGAAAAGAAAGGAAGAGAAAACAGAGGAACACATAAAACAACCAGAACACACCGACAAGAGACTCGGGACCACTTGCACACAGTCACCAGAGATTAGAGAGAGAGGGAATAAATGCATCAGCCACAACCCGGCACCCTCCCCCTGCGCCAGAGCCGCTCGCACGGGGCAGAGGGAGCAGGGGTGTCCCCACAGAGATGGAGATTACCACTTAAACACACACCAGCTCTAACCAGAGCCACCAGCCCTGTCGATTAAACAAAGTGCTTAAGCGGGTGCTTATGTCTAATCCCAGCCAGGCCTGGTTTTGACATTGAATTTCACCTCTGGTTTTCTAGTGGAGTTCTAACATCGGCGCTCGTCCTGCCTTGTGTGGGTTGAGCCCTGGGCACAGAATAGCAGAGAGATGCTTTTTTTTTTTAAGCTTCTCAGGTTTGGCAAGTGAAAAAAACCACACCTCTGAATGCATTAATGGGTTTAGTTTCTTACTCTGCTTTTTTGGGGGGCTTCCAAACTCATCTCTCATGCAGCTTTACAGCCGGTGCCTCCATATCAAAGCAGGCATTTAGATCTGCTCGTCGTGCTTACATGCCTGTCATTAACAGAACTCATCTGTGTCATGTTGTAACCTCAGGGTCTTGTGTTTTGAGGTCAAACATTGCCATATTTCTGTAACATACTTTAATTTGTCCTTTGGCTAAGTGGCAGCAGCTCGTCCCTTCAGTAGGAGCACCCCAGATTGGGACCTTACCTTGTCACGCTGGTGTATGCTGGACCTGCTCTTTCTTGGTACAAATCAGTTAATCAATATAAAACAGAGTTGTTATGGCTCTTATTTAGCTGTGCTTTGCTAACAGTCATCATTATCCGTGTATAGAAACAAACCCAGTAAAGCAAATGTATATGGAACAACCATTGACTATCAGCACCGACAGCTTCAACCCCATCCCTGTGCTCTAACAGTCTGTCCAGCAAAGCCCCTCTGTAAAGCAGTGACACGTCCCCTCTTGTGTTTGCCAGGGTGTCACTTAGCTGATTTTTATTTCCCATAGCATATGCAGCCCTGATTCTCATCCTGTCACATCAATTAGTGATGCTGGAGCCCACCTAAGAGGTGTCAGGAAGCGTTTCATTTCCACTGGGTCATCAGTAGGAGTCACTTTTCCTCCTCTGAGCCATTAGTTGGGGAGGGGCAGATGGAGGAAAGGAGACAAACCCCCCCACTAAATCAGAGCCCTAACTAAATCATAAGTCTTTTAGCAAATGCTAAAGAAAGGAAAGAGCCAGCTTTTGTCTCCCTGAGCTCCCTCAGGGCTCCTGAACTTTCACTTAGTTTGATGAATGTCCCACAATGGGCGTTTTTATCTTATTATGAATCTGGGAGTTGTGGCTTGGCTTTGGTCTGCTGCTGGGAGTGGGGTGATGGGGAGGTGGCACCGTAGCCCCTGCCTGGAGGATGCAGCTGCTGCATCCTCTTTGAGCCACGTAGAAATCTCCCAAACCTGCCCCTGGTTTAGCTCGTAGAGACTGCAGAGGGGTTAGAGCTTCACCTTCAGCAAGACCAGAGCAAGATGCTCTCCTGCTCCAGGGCATGTGAGGAACCCTAATTACTCAGGGGGCAGCAAGATAATTCCCAAGAGCAGAGGACAGTCCCCTCAGTCCCCTCTGTCGCATTC
>NW_008603558.1:51478-64801 GCF_000691845.1 Merops nubicus | reverse complement strand
GCCCCCTCAGCCCCTTTTGTGGCATCCCGGCTGCAGTATTGTGTCCTGGCCAGTCTCCTCTCTCTCCCTGCAGCAGGCAGTAGCTGTGCACCGGTTTCTATCTTGTCCTGGTTCCTGTGGGGACCACCTGGTTCTCTGCTGGGTGGTTTTTGGCTGGCACGTGTTGCATCACCCCCCAGGCCCTCAGCAAAGGCAGAAGCTGTTGCTGCTGCACATACCTTCATTCAGCAGGGCTGGCGACTCCTCCACTAGGGCTTCTCCTTCTCCCACCTGGGTCCGTGCGCGCAGGAAGAAGCGATAGCGCGAGATGGGGTCTGTCCTCTGCAGGGTGAACTTTGTCTGGTTGGGAGACAAGTTCTCCACCACGGTTCGGCCCGTTTTGGATCCGTTGACTGGGGAGGAAAGGCAGGTCGTGGTGGCTTCAGCCTTGTGCCAGGAATACGCTGGGCTGGCTACCCCAACACCTCACACCCCCTCCCCGGGACCAACCTGCAGTCGCCGTGGGGCCACGTGCTCAGAGCTATAGCTGCTGGGGAATATTCTTTTTCTAGGGAATTATGGGCTGGGGACCTGCTGGTGAGGACATTCAGGGTGGTGTAAGTGGTCAAGGAAAGGCAAAGCACAAATCTCAGGGTCTTGGTGGAGGCTGTGCTGGGCTTTGCAGAGCGTGCAGCATCTCTTATACAGCAGGGAGCTTGTGTTTGAGCACGTAAACTACTCAGACTGCATTTAAAGGTCTTTCTAAATCAAAGATCAAACTTATTTCCCTTCAGTGGTCGAGCCTGGAGAACTGCTGAGCACCCACCACCCTCCTTGGTTAACTGGAGCTGCCCAGCACTGCTCCAGGACTCCTCTCTAATACCAGCACATCTCATCTTGTGATGAAAGCCTCCAGTTCCTTACAGAGAGCTTTCTGTGCTAGGTGAGGAGGTAATGGGCAGCAGGGAAAATATTTAAAGACTTCATTATTATCACTAGGAAGATAACATGTGCAACGTACAGGCTTGATATCTAAGGCTGTATCCTGTGAGGATTCCATTGGGATGCTCTGGATGATCCCACTCCAGATTGATGATTTCCAGATTGGGCTGTCGGATTCTTAAATACCTGGGGGAGCTGGGCACTTGGGAGGAGGATGGGACCAGGAAGGAGAGGGAAAGAAGAAAAAAACATACAAGATAACATACCTTACAACACCATACACTTTGCAGGCTGACTGATACACTCACAAACACACACACAGAGAGATAATCCACACACACTGCAGGTCAGAAACCGACTGAAGGAGACTCTGTGCCAGAAACCATGCGCCAGCCCAGGGTTTGGAGCAGCGGGTGTGCAGGGAGCAGAAACCAGAGCAGCTCTGCATGCAGCCCCAGCCCCCTGGGCAGCCCCGTGCTCTGAGCCTGGGTCCCGCCACCCTCGCCCACAAGAGATGCTGCAGCCTGGGAGTGGAGCTGGGACACAGCTCAGGTCCCACTTCTGCCTGGTGTGCACACACTTGGCTGGTCTCCTTCACAGCCCCCGCCCAGCCCTGTGTTTACACCTCATCTATTTATCTGTTGGAACGGGGAAAAATAGTGTAGTAGCTTCTCTTAGAGCAAAGCATCTTGGTGTTGTTGATGTCTAGAGATCAGCAGAGCTGGTGCACGTGTACAGTGGTCCTTACCCTGAGGAACAGCTGCTTTTATGACTGCTTATTCAAAGCTAGTAAAGGAAGGAAAGCGTTATACATTCTTGAATTAAATTATTCTGTTGACTCATAATTGTGGTGTCTTAACTGGGGAAAGAACTTGGCTCTCTGAGCTGAGAGATCAATGATATTGACATCTTTTTCCAACAGAAATTTTGCAGAATATTATCCAGTCTCCTAAAACCCAATATATAATCAGTATAAAAAAAAAAATCAACAGTTTCCTTATGACAAGAGTAAAATCTGCTGTAATTCCTTCAATCAATGCCACAGACATATGCAGATAGACACCCCAAATGCATACAGCCACCCCAAATGCATACAGCCACCCCAAATCTATATAGCCACCCCAAATGAATAGAGCCACCCCAAATGCATAGAGCCACCCCAAATGCTCCCTGCCTCTAGCACACAGGTAAGCAGCTCAACCAAAAATACACCTTGTAGCAAAGCCACTCTACTGGAATGGAGCCCTGTCCTTGTAAATAAGCTTAATGATGGCTGATCAATGGAAAAACCTTGGAAAATGGGGACAGCGTCCAAGAAATTGTTAAGGAAGAAAGAAATAGGGCTGAGAGCTGCTGGTTTTGTAAAGCAGGAATACGATGAAGAGGAAGAGAAAGAGGAAGATTTGCTGGAGTATTTTGTATGAATTGAGACAGGAGTCGCTTCCAGCCTCTCCTGTTTTCTCCTCCTGCATTTTTCTGACGTACTGTGCCAAAAACATCTGTGCTGTAGGAGGATTCATTGCCAGCCACTGAAAGTGCAGCTCCAACAAAAAGTTATTGGCGTGTTCTATAAATAGCTCCTGTGACAGCAAGGAAATTGAAATCTCAAGTTCATCCTTGACACAAGCTCTTTAAACAGAAGAACGAGGAGCTCTCGCCTGAGAAGCCTGACAGGGGGATCAGTGACACCCTTTCAGAATGAAGGTACTCGGGTCTTACAGGGATTTTGGGGCCTTTTCCTGAGCAAGGTGAAGCTCTGTGGTGACATTTGCAGGGCTGGCAGTAAATCAAGGGCATGGAGCTGTGCTTCTGAAGAGGCTTTGCAAACATTCCTCTCCGAGAGCTACTTCCTGATGTGCTCCAAGTGCCTGAAGGGGATTTTTTAGCTTGATGAGCCCGTAGTTGGCTCTTAGGTGTAGCTGCAGAGATGTCCCCTGCCCCGTGGTGACAAAGGCGTGGGGCAGAGCCCTGTGACAGTGATGCTGCCCAGGCTCAGCTAAAAAATCATCCCTGGCACATCTCCCCAGCAGCATCTCATTCTGCTGCAGAGTGGAGCAGCTCCCGGTCGGCTCTGCAGAGCTGAACCACCCAAACCTCTCCCAGCACGAGCCTGAGGGTCAGATGCCTGCACGACCCCCCTGGGAACCTACCTCCTTCTGGTGTGGAGAACTCCTTAACTTCACTGCGTGGCCCATCTCCTCTCCCGTTGGTTACAACCATCTCAAGCTTGTAGTTGCTGTAAGGAAACAGCCGGGACACTATGCCCCGGTTTCGGTCTCCAGGAAAACTCACATACTGCCGTTTTTTGGAGACCCACAGGTTCTTCAGCAAACTACTGTCTCTCCAGAAATAGGCCTTCAAGAAACATGCATGGCAAGTGAAGCTTTTCCCATTTAAGAGCAATTTTCTTTTTCTTTTTTTTCATTAATAAAGCAGAGCAAAACGGTGCCTCTCCAAAGAGCAGCTCTTGGCTGCAGAAGCTTTTTAGAGTAATTAATGAAGCTCTGTGTCACTCCCAGTGAGGCAGGTCAGTGGTGTTACCCGAGGAAGAGGCTGAGCATGGAGTTAAGTGTTTACTGAAGGTCACAGAGCAAAACCAGCTAAATTCAGGCTACAAAAAGCTAATTCTGGCTCCGGGGTGTTAGGCATCGAGTGACTCTCCCTTTCCACCCAGATTAGCACCGGTGGGCAAGGAAAAGTGGGATGTGTCCAGGCACAAAGGAAAGTCTGAACTTGGAAAGTCTCCTTCAAAGCCCTGCCTGTAAATCTTATTTCATGCAGAAATAAGATTCATTCAGAAAACAGATCAGAATGACAGAGCAGAGGCAGAAAAAAATGAGAGCAGTACCCGAGGAGCTTTCTTTATGGCCAGCAGATTATTGGATTTGAGGTGTTGTAACAGCGTGCAGGACACGAGCTTTTGGTAACGTCTTAAACTCTGATAGAAGGGGTTCTGTCCAGACTTCTGCTTATTCTGAACAGGGTCTGTCCTCTGTACATAAACACGGATGTTTTACCTTGGCAGGACAGGAGCAAACAGGATCTGGGCTGTCTTTAGTTGCCAGTTAGTACGAACTGCTGGGTTTAGGCTTTGCAGGGCCTGGTGTTCATTAAAAGGTGATGGAGGTACTTTGGGGATGACACAAAAGCAAGCCCCTTTTTTGTAGTTTTCAGAGGATATTCTCCCCAGAGCCAGCCAGCCCACGGGTCTGGGCAGCTCTAGAGCCAGAAGACACCTCACTGCATGGATGGGACCATGCCAAGACCCTCTCTGGGTGCCCAAGGGCAGCCCCACTTGCTTTGTCTGAGCACCCCAGATCCTGCAGGCAGGTGCTGGGAAGGTCCAGCTCAGCAGCAAGCCCTTAGGGAGCAACAGGAGATGCCCCCAGCGCCATCCAGCCACCACAAATTGCAACCCAAGGCCCCTCCAGCTCTGCTGCTGTTCCAGAGCAGAGCTCAGCCCCTGTGGTCTGCAAGAAGGGTCGTGATGGCTGGAGGAGAGTTTTCTGTCATCCCCATGGCAGGCAGCTCCGTGACTGGGGCCACCTCGGCTCGTGAGAAGGTTAGCTGGATTAATAGTGCCCAAGAGGTTTGGCTTTGCTCACTCTGTACTCCTTGAGCTGGCCCTGGATGGTGTCCAGGTGCACCCGGGTCCAGGTCAGAGCAATGGCAGTGCTGTTTAGAACTCTTATCCTAACATCCGTCGGCGCAGCCTTGGGATCTGAGCGTTTGGGGACAGAGCAGAGAGCACGTTAGGTACCCAGCGGTACCCCCGAGGTCAGACAGACAGACGGACACCCCCTCTGCCCCCCCTGGCCGTGGGTTTCCCATCGCAGGGCTGCTGTGGTCCCACACGCCGGCTCTGCCATCTGCTGGCAGTGTTTTCATGGGGACAGTCATCTCCTTTTCTCCCTCCTGAAATTTTCTCGCTGAGGATTTCCAAACTTGACCATATAAAAGAGCAGCAAGAGGCAAATTTTCAGCTTATTTTCAGCTTCCTGGCTGGGGTGAGGAGAGCCCATGACCACGCAAACACACAGCAGCATCACTTACCTCCATCCCTCACTTTCTCCCTGACATGTGCACACTTTTAATGCTGACTATTGTTTTTTTTTTTAGCAGTGCTTCCACAGAAAAGAAGGGAAAAACCCTGTATTTCACTCAGCCAGCCATCAGGAGAACATTTGTGATCCAGTTCATAGCAGGGCAAGAGACCACGTTAGCTGCAAGGAAGGGGTCTGGCTCACCTCCCTGTCCCAGTGAAGGGTCGTGGCAAATCCAGCCCCTCCTGCTGCAGCTGGCTGGGAGCTGTGAGACCCTAGAGTTCCCAAACTACCTGGTATTTCCACATCCATTAATCTGAATTTGGCCAGAACCTGCTCTTGAGCCAGCTGGGGTTTTTATCTCTTCTTTACAGGTCATTTTAGGTTGTATGTAGAAATCTGCAGTTATTTGTGAAGCCATTCAGATATGACAGGGCAAGGATTAGGGTTTTTTGGTTTGTTTTTGTTAGGTTTTAACTTGCCCCACTCCTCAGGATACCAGCAGGAACACGTTTGTGGCTGTGATACAGCAGCTTTGGTCTCCTTGGTTTACCTCCATGTGAAGCACACACCCACAGGCTTCTTCAGATCCTCCCAAAACTCAACATTATTGCATAGCTTTCCAACTGAAAGTAGGAAAATCCCAACCCTGGCAGTGCACAGCTGGGTAGTGCCAAGACCACGGTGCAGTCGGGTGTTTGTGGAGCATTCCCAGTCACAGTATCTCTTACCCTGATCCCACCATCTCACCCTGATGCCCATTTTCCTTCCCATTGCCCTGTCTCCTCTGGGAGAAGACAGAGTCATGGATGGTTAGTTGGCTTATCTCCCTTACTTCTTGGTGATCCTAAAATCACACAGCCAGGGACCCCCACTGCTGCTGCAGTGCAAGGTACTAATAACAGATATCTTTAAAAATGAAGCTGTTGGCAGCAAATCACATTATCCCAACAGGATCAGGATAACTGTAGTTCAGTCTTGGATGCTACAGGCACAGAAGGTGACACCAGTAGCCCAGAAAGAAGCTGAAAAGAGAGTTAAACAAGCTGGCCACTGCTTTGTGGGACCAAGAGGAGAGATTTAAAGAGAGTTAAGCTGAGCTAACAACGTGTTGCAAACAGGAGCCCAAGCTGGGGCTTATCAGGGAGGCACAAGAATCCAGTCCAGGGTGGACCAAGGTCTTTTTGGCCATTTGTAGCACCTCTCATCTGAGATCAACTCAGTGCTTTAGAGATGTCAGGGGCAAGAAATTTAATGTGGCTTCTTGGGATGTAGCCAGAGCTTATCTGAAGTGAAATCTGTGTTTCCAGTCAAAGTGTTAGCTGGGTGTCACAGAGTGAGGGGACCCTGAGTGACCTGGGCCACGCAGGCAGAGCCCTGAGCAGGATCTTACAGCCAAGCCTCTCCCTTCCAATGCCTGGAACTGGATTTTTGTGCCAAATCAAGCAGTGCTAGGAACATGTCCCGGGCCACGGGTGCCAACCCATTGACCTTGGGTGGGATCCTGCCCTGAAACACAACCTCTGGCTGCAAAAGTACTCACAATCCTCCCCTGAGTAGCCGATGACGGTGTCGGGCTCGGGGGCTCTGCCAAAATCATTCTCTGCCTGCACTTTGATCTCGTAGGGGACGTAGATGGGTGTGTTCCAGACAACGTGCCTCGGTGCCTTCACTGTCTCGTTGTACCAGCTGCCCCGGGGGTCCCTTCGCCTCCATCTCACGATGTACCTGAGGTTGGGCCCATAAGCTTGAGTTGCATTCAGAGGCTTAATGGACCAAAACAGAAAGAGAAAATGAGAAGGAGAAAGTGCAACTGTGTTTCTCTACCATGGAGCTCCAGAAGGTTCTGTCCTGAAGCTGGACAGATCTCAAAGTCAATACTTTTGTTCCCAGAGAGACACATCCCTAGTCCTTGCCCTCCAGACCTAAGGCAGGACCAGGAACTGTATCTTTATATTCCAGGCCACTCCCACTACAATTTCCATCCTCTTTACAGATGCTGCCTTGTTTTTGGATGACACCTGCTGGTCCATGAGGAAATGCAAGAGCTGATCTGTAAGCCCCATATACTGCTTAAGGATCAGGTTCTCAGAGCATCCTCCCTAACCTGTATCTGTGATCCAGCATCTTTTCTTTGAGCTACATAGCTGAAAATGATTTGTTTTATCACAAACCTTCTTCTACACACTAACAATGGCCTCTCTTGGTGCATCTTCAGCTTTGCATTTCCTTTAGGATCATTTAGGATCGTTGTGGTATTCCATGTGGTACATCACACATCCCTGGAGACACCAAGGTCTCTATATCTTACAGCATCTGTGCCCTTAATGGTAAAAAGCTGGGTGGCTGTCAAGCATCAAAGAAGAACTCACCGTCCAGGTTATCTCCATGTTGTTTTTTTGGGTCCCTGCACCTTGAACTCCTGTTGGGTTAATTTCAGGACCTGAAATTCACGTTGTGAAAAAGAAAAGAAAAAGAAAAAAAAGGGTTTATAGTGTTGAAAAACGACCATTAGCACGGCTGAAAGCCCTTTACTGTGCAAACCAAAAGGACTTCCAAGGCAGAAGTTAATGGCCTGATTTTTCCAGAAGTTCCCATTCAGGTTAATGGAACATGAGGCTCTCAGCACTCTTGAAAACCAGGCCATTTATTTAAGAGACTCTTTTTTTTTTTCTCCCCCTAAATGTCCTAAATCTTTGAAAGACAACCATTGTGAAGCAACCTCGGAAGCCGAGTCTGACAACTTTTGAAATGTGAAACAAGAAGAGTAATGTCAACAGCCAACACTAGATGCCAGCAGATATTGCAGAACTCTCTCTGCAATGGTTAAAAGCAGAAATGCAGCAGAACTACTAAACTTCTTGTGAATTCCTCATAGGAATTTTCCCAAGTATTCTACAGTGGACAAAGCACTGGGCACACAAACTGAAGACCTGAGTCTTGGTGGTGGACTGGAGCAGACTTGACTGCTGCATCGATGTGGGCTCCTGGCCAGCTCTAGCAGTGGACGAGGAATTAGCAATTTTGGAACAAAATGCCTTTAGCTTGTGGCCAGTTTATACTTGATTCTAATTTTCCAAGAGACTCCTGAGCTTCCTGTGGTCAGAAAGGATGAAAGACTCTCTTTAAAAGCTTCTCTGTAAGGTGAAACTGGGCTTTCCTTCAACAGATTCTGCTGGAGTGACCTTCGCATAAATCCCTCTGAGTTTTGCTGTGGAATATCAGTGATGGGCTTGAGGATGTGATAGATAAAATTATGGACCAGCTAGTATGGACCAGCTCATTCTGTCATCTGTGTAAATCTGTCATAGGAGCTGGGATCATACACCATGAGGGACAAGTCTACATGGAGAGCGATGGCCAGATGCCAACAACAACATCAAGCCACCAAGGCAAGGGGATACTCACGTGCCCCGTTGGTCTGGTAGCGTTCAGAGGGCACGCTGGGCAGGCTGCTGCCCACATCATTCACTGCAATCACCCGAAACTGGTAGTTGACATAAGGAGAGAGTCTCAGGCTGGCCGAGTTGACGCTCCCGGGGTATCTGGAGTGGTTGTGCCACATGCCAGGCTGGAACCGGTCCTCCTCAAACTGGACGATATAGTCTGGGGGAGAGGATGGAGAGGTGGGGTGAAGGGCTCAGCTCAGGAGGGAAGTTCTCCCTGGCCTGTGGAGGCTGACCTGTGATGGGGCTGTTGTTGTCGTCGCCAGGAATCCACGTCAGCGTCACGCTCCTCTCGGCCAGGTCTGTCAGCTCCAGGTCCCGGGGCCGGTCGGGTCGTTCTGTTAGCCAGGGAATGAGACAAATGAGGCTGGGATTGTCCCAGGAGCTGGGATTGTCCCAGGAGCTGGGATTGTCCCAGTTCCCATCGCTTCTCCCCTAGTGGAAGCCCTGGCCACCTTGGCCCAGACCCACGGGAGGACACGTGCTCTGTGGCACGGTTCATGTCCTACAGCTCGGGGGGGACCAGGGCAATTTTTTAAACACCAAAGTGCTCATGTACTAATGGTGCCTTGCCTTGAAACCTTCCTGTACAGCTGGGGTTATCTGGGGGTGGAAGCATGATACAGTGGCTTAGTAGGAGGATTAAGGATCTTACAGGAAACCACACACAGCTCTCCAAAAAATAAATGCAAACAAATAGAACAGAAAGGACACAAAGCCTCAATGAAAATACACAGTTGTTAGAAGTGCTCTGGGCACAATTCTGGATCCTTTCTCTGGTCGTGACCCTCATGGTTGCACCAAACCAGCTCATGCAATAACAGTAACAGCAGTAACTTCTTTCCAGATAAAGATCAAGGGATTCAATGTGATTTTGTTTTCTCCCCTCAGAGCTCACCGTTTCCAGCCATGGCTAAAGCGATTCTTGCACTCAGGAATTGGCACTGTGGGACACAAAATGATGTGGCACAGGACCTTCCTACCTGCAGCCATCTGGATGGGATTTCAAGGGCAACCTGGACAGGACTTGGAAGCATCAGCCCCCAGCTTTTTCAGCCCTTTCACCTGGATTTTCTGTTGGCGTTATTGGCAAGGCAAAACAAAATAAATTCACCAAATCAAAGAAACCAAATGAATTAGTGATGATTACCTTTTGGTAACTCTCTCACACGGTTAGCAGGGACGGCTGCAAGGTAAGACATTGGTTGTTAACGGTGTTAGTTTAGTCATTAAGCTTGAGTGGCCAAAGGAGCACCTGGCAAATATAAAGTTACACACAGAGTGACACATTTCAGAAGGATTCGACCTGTCTGGGGACCAGAGTAAATTTTTCCTTCCCCCAGAGACCCCCAGGTCTCTGCACACCTTTATTCCCACTTCTAGTACACAGCAAAGGGGAAACAGCCTGCTAGAGAGTTAGATATTAGGGGAAAAGGAAGGGAAATCAGTCAAGCCCAGTCAAATTATTAGGGATATAGGATTCATGCTGCACTCTGACTTTTGTGGGGTCTGTGCCAGTGGTGCTGGCAGGTTGGGGCACTGCCATGACTGCAGCATGTTGGCACAATCCAAGGTGGGCACGTGTGAGGATCGATGAGTCTGGGGTCTGCAAGTAGATCTCACAGTGTCAGTAAATGGGTGTGGGGAACGGGTTTGGGTTGGTCACTGCCTGGGTTGAAGAGGGGACCTGCAGGGCTGGGAGGGGCTTGCTCAGCCCCAGCTTTCCAGTGTGGCTCAGCACCCTGACATTCAGTTAAATTCACTTGCAAATTTAGGACTGTTCTCGCAGAGCTTCAACATTTGGATATTTTTAGCTGTACGTAATAACTACTCTTTTTTTTTCTTTTCTTTTTTTGTCTCAAACTCAAGTTTTCTTGGACTCAAATTCAGTGCCATTGTCTGAGCCTGAATTTAGGCAGCACGTCCTTGCCGAGTCCTGCAGCAACGGAACAATTGCTCTGCCAGCATCTCCCTGAGCATCTCTGCTTCCGAGGACAACCCTGTGATCACAGATCACCCTTTCAGTCTGACCTTGAAGTCAGTCAGTCTGTCGTAGGAAAAAATGGAGCACTCTGGGTGAGGACGTGGGGAGGGCAGCTTTACCTAGTACAGTGAGGTAGGCTTTAGCAGAGTCCTTGTCCAGCTCCGTGCTAGCTACACACGTGTAATCCCCCTGGTCCTTTTCAGCCACGCCAAATATTGTCAGGCCATCATCTTCTTTCTTCATCCTTGAAGGGATGAGAACGATCATCACACAACTGTGCCCAAGCACATTAGGCAGCAGGATCGAGGTCTAACAGCTCTCTGATAAAATACATATAAAAGCCCAAATAGAACAGGAGTATGTCTCTGGTCTGATGATTTTATCAGCTAAGGACGTGTCGAGTTATTCTGGGAAACCTCATTTCCTAAGGAATCAGCAAATGTGCTCTGGTGCATATCTGGAATAATCACACTGTTGGGAAAACAGCCTGACCTCTGGCTGGCTCGTGTCCTGTGATCAGAGCTCAGAGGAGGGAGTCAGCTAGGGAAGGAAATTACAACTGGACTGCTCAACAGCAGATAAACATTACTTTTGAAGTAGCTTGTTATTAACGTTGTCCTAAAATAAAACCTACAGTCAAAGTCTTGATTTAGGGATAAGTCAATTCTAATTGCCAGGCAGTGTCTGTTGGAAGGAGCTACATTAAAACTATCAAGAACAGCAAAGGTTGGATGGGAACTACCCAACGATAATTGATGGGAACTTGATGTTTGTCCATATTACCCCTGGTGACTCCTGAAGCATTCTGTAAAAAAACCAACAACCCTGGGAGGGAAGACCCAAAAAACCCTTGAACACAGACCTGTTTCCAATGTACAGGGGTGCATCATCTTTCAGCCAGGTGACCGTGAGTTTCAGCGTGGGGTCGTGCTTTACACGGCAGTGGAGGCGAGGCATGGAGCCCCTCTTCACCACCTGATCTTCTGGTCCTCTCACAATCCTGGTGGGGTCTGCACAGAGTCAGAAGAAAGCTCTAGGCACTAAACTGCTGGGTCTTAGCTCAGGGGCTCGGTGAAGAGTAGTGGGAAGGACAAGCGTGGGTGTCAAGTTTGTCCATCTTACTGTGGTGAACTGTCTCTGATACCAATGCTTGCAAATAAATTAGTTTAGCACACCATTTTTGCTGACCCTTTAAAAAATACCCACTTTTCTGTGTCAGCAATCAGTTCTGCTGAACAAGGGGAGCCCCGCTGGAAACTTGATTCAGAAAGATGGTTGCTTTCAGTTAACCCTGAGGAATAGTTTGTATTTCTTTTTGCATTGCTTATGGCCTCTCACAGCCCAATAGCCACACCAAGCCCACCTACGGCTTCAGGATATCCACAGACTTGGTTTTTCCCAACATTCAAAGGGAATCTCTAGCATTTTCTGGATTCCAGCTGACAGAATGCCGGAGCACACAACCAACCCTTCCTTAACCTAAATGCTGATTTCTGCTGTGAGCTTCAGAAGATCCAAGAGACTGTTTTGACCCTTTGTGCCCCTACCTTTGACCTCCAGGCGAACCTGGGCCTCCGCTTTACCCAGGATGTTGGTGGCAACGCAAGTGTAGATGCCCTGGTCCTCCTTCCGAGCCATGTTCATCTCCAAGCTCCCGTTCTCGTGTGCCTTGTAGTTTCCTCCATCCAGCGTGTTCCCCTGGCCGTTCTTAAACCTCACAACACCACAAAGTGCTATTGTAAGGGAAGAAAGAGCAGGAAACCTGCCCTCCCCACCCCTCCAGACGGGCAGGAGATGTGCTGCAGCTCTCACCATCTCAAGGTGGGGATCGGCGAGCCGAAGAAGGGGCAGTCGAGGCGGGTCCTGTTGTTCTGAATCACCTTGATGAGCTGGTTGCGGGGAGCCAGTATCCGTGGAGGCACGTCTGCAAACACCAGAAAGCACACCCTTTGAGAAAGAAAAGCAGCCAGTTTCCAGCCTGCTGCTCCCTTTCCAGTCCTGTCACCCACCCTCCTTTCTCTTTTGTTAATTTTTCCTTGTTGCCTCATTCAAGACCCAGTAGAGCTTCTCCATTCCCTCTCATCCCTCCTTCCCTTTCTAGCCTCCCTAGGTGAGGCAGCTTCCCTCTGAACACCAAGAGGACTTGCTGAGGCTTGGCAGGACCCTGGCAATGGACTTGTGATCCAAAGCCTGGCTGCAGAGGTCACCTCCCTCTGTGTGTTAGAGTAGCTAATCCCCAAAGTAGCTAATCCCCAGAGTAGCTAATCCTCAGAGCACCTAATTCTCAGAGCAGCTAACGCTCAGAGTAGCTAACGCTCAGAGTAGCTAATCCTCAGAGTATTTAACAACAAAGAGGAAAGGAAACAGAGAACTCTTGGAGGGGAACCTGGGCTGCAGGGTGTTGGTCCTCCCTCGGTACGTACCCAGGACGCTGACGAAGGCGTTGGCCAGCAGGTAGCCGTGCTCGTTGGAGGCATTGCACTGGTACACGGCGCTGCTGCCGATCTGGGTGTCTCGGAACACGATGGTGTCTCCAGCCACCTCTCGGCTCGGGTTGGGGGGAGAAGCTTCAAAACAGAGACCGCTCTTTAAAATGACGTTGGAAAGGAAAATCCCCGAGAATCGCATCACGCGTCCTCCTGCCTCGGCCCAGATCAAACCAGGAGATGATACGTGGCCTCTTCAGGCTACAAAGAGATGGTTCCTCTGGCCCCGACCCAGGCAAGCAGGTGGTTTATGTGCTGCCATGCTGGAGCCCACGCGCAGCAGTCACTGGGGTGCCTGGCACCCTGACAGCTTCTCCAGCTCTCCTGGGCAGCGTCGAGATCCTCGGCTGGGTTTTAGGGAAGGAGATGCAGATTCTGCCTCGCTCACCTTCTATGGGCTCGCCGTTCACCAGCCACTGGATGGAAGGGCTGGGGGTCCCGCT
>NW_008603558.1:44801-51311 GCF_000691845.1 Merops nubicus | reverse complement strand
TTCAAGTGAGCTTCGCTGGGTGTGGTGGGGGTGGACAGTCCTCTCCCTCAGCCTCTTTGGCCACACAAGACCACAACCATTTCCATCCGTGAAGCTCTGCTGAGTTACACCAAGCCTAGATCACACCTCACGCTGCTTTTAGGTCAGAAGCAGTATGGCTGGATTCAGCCCAGAGGCAGCCCCTGTTGCCCCTTTCACAGTTTGGAGCATCCCCCCTCCCAGCTTCTGGTTGTGAAGGTAGAGAAGATGGCAAGGTAAAGGTGACGTACCCTTCACTCTCACCGAGATCGTGTGGCGGATGCTGCCCATCTTGTTCGACGCCAAGCAGAAATACTCCCCGGAGTCTTCCTCGGAGACGTTGGAGATACGAAGAGCCTTGTTAAAGTTCTCCAGCTTGGTTTTGCCTGCTGGGAGCTCTCCTCCTTTCTTGTACCACATGATGTCTGGTGCTGGTCTAAGGAGAGGGGAGGAGATAAATGCTTTTGCAAGACAAGAAAATGACTCCTAAGAAAAGAGTTGATCCTACACTCGGAACCACTCACACCAAGGGAGAAGGACTTATCCTGCTGCTGGGCTACCCTCCTTCCTACCACAGCCCCTAAACTAGGACCCCGAGTGTCACTAGGGTCCATCTCACACCTCATGCTTGGGGATGCAGAGACTGGTCTGGCAGCATGAGCAGGTAGCACCAGGCAGCACACCTCAGGACCGATGCTGAAGTCTGACCCCCAGCCCCAGCCCAGGATATTCCTGCAGGCACAGGGATCACAAACATCCTCCCCTGTAGTTTACACAGGGTGATGAGGAGCACCCAGGAGGCTGGCAAATAGCTACAAGGACAGAGCAGTGGGGAGTTATCCTTGGGCAGCAAGTAGCTGAAGACATTTGCTTCTCAGAACAGTGCTGCAAAGCTCAGCTCTCCTGTTTGCTCCACGCTCTTACTCTTTAAGCAGGTTATGAGAGTGAAAAGGAAGGGAACAATCCCTTTCCCCAGCCAGAGGTGTTCCCACTGCTGGTTCAGCATCTCGGGGGGTGGCTGGGACCACCCTCTGCCCCTCTGGCTGCCCGGGAAGCGGTACGTACACTCCTGAAGCAATGCACTCCAGCAAGAGGTCCACCCCTCGGAGCACCATCTGACTGCTCGAGGTCCCGTAGGGATACATGAAGCTGGGAGTTGTTTCCGTAATCCCTCGGGCTGAAATCAGCAGGAGAGAAAAACAAACAAACAAACAAACAAAACAAAGTGCTTTTAAACCTTCCTTTGCCGCAGCACACACAGGGCCAGAAATACACGGTGGTTTGGGGGGGGAAGACCTCAAATTCCTGGCCAAGCCTGGGATACTGAACTCACCCAGAAATGTACCTGGAAAGTAGAGAAGGGCTGGAGGTAATTTTTAAAGTTAAAAAAAAAAAGGGTAGAGAGAGGATGCTTGGCAGGCAGGGAGGTGAAGAAGCAGCAGAGGATGGGCAGAGGGAGCTGAGCAGTGGGGATGGTGCCTTGGGAAACTCCTTGCCCCATCAGCTCCAGCCTTTCCTGCCCACCCCTGCCTCGAGCACAGAGAAATGGGCTGAAATCAGATGAGACTCGGAAACACTGATGGACAGAACATGTAATGAAGGACAAAAGGAACAAATGGGCACAGGGAGGGGTTACTTGGGCAATCAAGCTGCTTTGCCACAGAGATCTCCAAAATACGGAGGCTCCGAGCACTGCCTGGGGCTCCAGCAGCACCAAGGAGGTTTCTCACCCTTCCTAGGAGCTGCAGGGCCTGGAAGGACAGTGTCCTTTGGACAGGAACAACTTAGCAACCAAAGTGACAGATCTCAGGATTGGACAGGAAAGTTGAACAGGAGAAAACCAGGGAAAGACACAAGACAACTCTCTACAGATACGCACAGCGAAGGTCTCGTTGTAGGGGAAAGAAAATAACTATTAATGGAATAAATTCCATTAATAAGTGGAATTATTAAACTACATCTAGCTCATTGAGGACAAAACAAGATGAGATGGGCTTGAAAGCAGCAGTAGCAGAGATGGAGGTTATGAGATTAGGAAAGGGGGCAGAATAGGGGCAGGGTTGGCACAGGTCACTGCAAAACACAGAGCGAGCCATGGGGAGAGCCCACCCCGGTGCTGGAGCAGGGTCTTGGGGGGCAGATCAAGCCCTCTCCTGCTGCTCCAAAAGTTTTGTTCTCTCAGCAAGTAGGAGGCAGCCAGGAGTGCCCAGCACCACGGGGCTTTTGGGGGTGCCCACATCTATTTGGGAAGCCTCCAGCTGAGCTCTGGGAGGGGAAAAGGGCTGGGAAGAAGGATGGGGGAGAGGGCAGGGGCTGTTCATGGAGGTCCCATCAGTCTGCCTCGGGAAGAGGCTGGGACCAGGCTCACAGGGGAAGAAAACCCAACCCCAGGAGTTAAACCTTGCCTTTGAAAGGGCTCCAGGTCTGCTGGGGCACAGCCCCATGCCCAGGTCCCTGCGGGTCACCGCTCTGCCCGTGCTCGCCAGCGGGTTAGTCAATTATTTGATTAATGGATTACCAGGGCAGGCAAATCTTGACCTTATCCTGAAGGGCCAGTTCCCTGGGCAAGCACATGCCACTGGTCTCTTGCCCGCTTCTAATTCCTGGGTCAACCAACCAGCCCATGCTGGGGCTCTGTGAGGGGCAGAGCCAGCGGCTGGGTTTAAAGCCAATATTTCTCTACAGCTCCCACACCTCGGGCCAGACTCGTGGACAATTCTCTTCTCATGTGATTAGGAGAGTGGGATATTATTTTATAAGCCAGTATTGGCTTTTATTAGCCAACAGTCTGCAGCCTGTTTGAACAGGCTGTACGCTTCACTCCCACAACAAACCCATTTGCTCAGGAGCCCGGGGCGTAACTAGAAGAGATAAGCAGCAGTGCAAGCCAAATTTTACCAGCCATATATTAATGATGAAAATTAAAAATAAGGGAGAGAAATTAGTACCCTATCCACTTGTTTAATAAACCTACCAGCAACAACGCTGCATAGCTGATGAGCTTTTTGCCTTCGCACAGCACTACTAATAAATATTTTGGCATTTCTAATAGGGAGGGGACAGAAAGTCTTTCAGGCAGAGGTACTGCTCCAGCACTGAACTCTCAGACAACCAACAACACCCCACTCATCCGTTTGGATGGAACAGAACCTCAAAAACCAATCCCATGGCTATTTATTTCTGCTCAAAGACAGGCTGTAATTCCAATATATTGCTGCTGTCGTCCCAGCCTTGGTGAAACTGGACCCGTTCAGTTGTGAACAGGGGATGCCAGAGACAGCTACTTCTCACCCCAGAGCAGCCAACTGCCCCCTCCCCAAAGTCCTGATGGCATTTAAAAACTGCACATCAACTCCAGAATCAAATCCAGAATTGCACAACCATTTCTGGTGAAAGGCGATAATAGGAACATGCACGTCCAGACACATCCCATCTGTTCCCCTCCTGCACAGCTTCAAAACATCCTGCAGGTTTGCCAAAAGACAAAAAAAAAAAAAAGGGAAAAAAGGACAAAACGGGCTTTCCATTTTAAAAAGAGATGAGAAATCTCTGCTAATAAAATATTCAATTGATCCTTTTAGGTGGTTTTTCCTTCATCACTGCAGATGGTTTGCCTGGGCAGTTGGGCTCATTGCACCCTCTCCAAGCTGTGGGGAGAAGGGCTGGGATGCATCTCCTGCCTTTCACCTGGCCCTCGAGTGCTGCTTGAGACAAGTGTCCCACAAACTGCTCGTGCCCCATGTCCACACCAGCAGGTCCCACGGCAGCTCGGGGCCACCCCTCATTGACCAGCAGGGAAAGGGACTCGCAGCCTTCAGAGCCCTCTGCCAGCTCACTCTGGAGCTGAGCACATACTGTAGGGACCAGCACCCCGAGATACACAGTCTGAGAGCCCCAAGTCTCCCCCAGACAGCTGAAATATGTGGGAAGGTGGTGGTCCTCTTCCCCACTCCTAGGGCTCCCTGCTTTACTGCAGCAGATTCCAGTGGCCAGTACGACCAGACAGCTCATTTCAGGGAGAAACAGGGGGTCAGCAAAAAGAAAAAGGGCTGAGGGTAGGAATTTTTCACCAGTTCCTTAAGAAATTGCTAGGTTGGAGCTCAGATTTGCACAGGGCTGCAAGTGGGTGCTCTGAATCCACCGGACCCATAAACTGTTCCAGAGGATGTTAAATACCAATAGCCCATATCGTGCAAAGAGCAGCAGTTTACCCTCTGCACCTATGAAGAGAAACCTGGAGAAATCTATGAGGCTGTGCAGATAAAATCTCCTTCTCCACACTGAGTGACTGTTAAGCATCCCTATTCCCTGAAGAAAGATGTGCAGTGGGATATCAGGGAGCCCACGACCACCACAGTGACTTTCCCTCTGGAACCAGCAAGAGCTGCCAGCTCTGGGAAATGCAAACATCATTACACTGCTAAATGAGATCTATATTTACAGGAGAGCTCCCCACTGGGTTTCTCTTTGGTCCCTGGCCGAGGGATCTCTCCCCACTCGCCTCTCTCGGGGGGGTGATGCAGTTTAGGCAGCCCCCACTGAAGCTCATTTTGCCAGCAACCCCCTTTCACAGCCACTTCTACAAACCCTTTCAGAAGAACACCGACCCCTTTGCTGCCACCAGCGAGGCTGGTCTCTCTGCTGAGCCTTCCCCAGCTCTCCAGCCCCCTCAGGAACCTCCCACTCCTGGCTGCCGGTGAGATGCCAACGCTGTGCTTCCCTCGATGGGGAAGGGCTGCCCAGGCTGCCCGCCAGCACAGGATGGCACTTACTGGGGACACCGACTCCAGTGCCCTCGCCTGGCACATCCTCCTCTTCTCACGCTCCAACTCGCTCTGCTCTTAGCTGGCAAAAGCACTCCTTGTCCCTGGAAGTCCCCGTGGAAAAAGAAAACGTGCCCTGGATTGTGCGGGGCACAAACAAACCTGTGGCTCCGGGTGGAAGAGGATGGGACAAAGGCTGAGTGGGATTTTGCTGCAGGGCACGGCTGGGGAGCAGCACAGGGCACGGCTGGGGGTGGCCCCATCCTGCTGCCACACAACCTGCTCTCCATAAGCAGCAAGAAGGGCAGAAAGCAAACCCTGCCCACGACAGCACCTGGCCCTGGGGCAGTCGGGCTCTGTGGTGGTCTCTGGTGAGGTGTTGGCATCCCTGGTGGTGCCTGTGCTCTCAGCATCACCCCCACACAGCCCCATCTCCTTGCTCCCACAGAGCCCTGCTGCTGGCCAGCTCTGCCTGCAGGAGCCCTTCATATCCATGACACTTCCCATCCATCCTCAGGGCAGTGATCGTGCCCTGGGGAGTGGTTTTCTGTCTGAAGCATCAGTTATGGGTTTGGGACGAGCTTCTCCCAGCAAACACAGGCTCCAGAGGTAATCTCCCTGCCCAGACAAAGGGCAAGAGCCCCATGAAAGCATCAAGAGCTTCACAAAAGCATCAAGAGCTTCACAAAAGCATCAAGAGCTCCACACAAGCATCCAACATGTGTACAACCTCACCAGAGAGAAAAGAAGCACCCAGCTCTTGAGAAAACCAAATAGTCCTAAATACTCCTCTTTTTTTTTTCTCCCTTCCCAGTCACTGCCTGAGTTTAGCTGCAAACACAAGAAATGCTCTTTCTGAAGGCAGAGAGAAGAGGGGTGGTGGGTCTCCTCCTTAAATCATGGGCCTGTGCTGAGGACAAGCCACCTCTTGGGTGAGGAAGCAAGCTGGGCACGCTCAGCCACGCCGACTTCTCCCCGTGGGCCAGATCCTATTAACCCCAAAGCCTCTCGAGCTGGGCTCTGCCATATCCACTTAATCAGCTTAAAGCTCCATCATCTGAAATTGTGAAAACTTCGGGGGGGATTTTGTCACCGTTGGGCTGATTCCATCCCACCCCTTTTTTTTTAATTTGCAAGGTCGAGGCTGTCAACGGGGACACACACACACAGAGGGGGTTGGCACAGACGAGGGGCAGAGGATGCCCGGTTAGTGCCAGAGATCAGTGGGGTTAGGCAGAGGGGGGGTTAAACCAAGGGAGGGGTCTCCAGAAGCCAGCGTTGACTCACCACTGTACATGGCAGTGTGATTTCGTAAAGACGTTTCGTTATGGGGTTTCTCTGCAATAAACAAAAGACCGTGAGCGTACCGAGGGCCACCAAGCAGGTGGGGGGACAGGCAGGGTGGGGTTGGGAGGGGGGACACCAAACAAAATCACTTCTCCCCCAAGGCAGGAGCGAGGCGCAGAGGGACAGCGGGGACACAGAAGCGCTCGGAGCACGGCTGCCTGCAGCACAAACAGACCACAGCTCTCAAGGGAAGGAAAAGGGGGTTGGCTTCCTCCTGCCGGCTGGGGAGGCAAGGAAATGGATGGAAATTGTATCACAAAGGTGGTTTTCTTTTTGGTAGAAAGACAGTTGTGTTTTGGGGGAAAAAAGTAGAATAGAAACAGTTCAATATAGAAGAGGAAATGGTTTTTCTCTCAGTTTCTTAACTATAAAGGAATCATAT
>NW_008603558.1:0-44789 GCF_000691845.1 Merops nubicus | reverse complement strand
TCCCAGCATAAAGCATAGGTTGGACATAGCTTGGTAGCAGTGGGATGGTGCAAAGAGGCAGGGTGAAGGTGAAATAATAATAATAATGATGTTCTAAAAGCATAATCTGCTGTAAAATCCCTTTCAATTACAAGATAATCAGAGCAGATTGTGCTACATGCAAACACTAGCTCTTCAATAGCACCTTCCTCTTGGTTATCAACAACCACCACCAGCCATCACCTAAACATGAAGAAAAAAGCTCCCCAAGCTCTGCAAGGAGAGGGGGCTGCACCATCCTGGCCCACGGCTGCTGGAGGATTTGCCCTCTGCAGCTCAACCCCTGCCCCCAAATGCCATCTGGGTGGCTGAGAACACCTTGGTTTCTACCAGGATGGTGGCACAGCTGTGTCACGGTATCATCTGCCCAAGAGGAGATGCCAGAGGCTATGTTGGCTACCACAGAGATGTTGTTGGCTACCACAGAGATGTTGTCTTAAGCCTTAAGTCATGAGCCACACACCGTGTCTCTGTGCCAGGGGGTTAAGAGAGCCCAGCAGATGTCCAAGAGTTGCCTGAAGCTGGATGCACCAGAGGAGCTCTTTGCAGGGGTGTCTCACTCCCCCAAGCCTCAATGGGTTTCTCCTCTTGCATCCAAGGCCATGACAACCCCATGCTGTGATTTTTCAGCAGCTGGAGAACATTTTTTTTAAGGAGAGCCAATGCTCAGGGCCTGAGGCTGTGATGGTTGAACAGCTTGAGACAAGTACAAGCTCATCTCCTTTCAACACTGCCCATATAAAGAATATTTTATATTGCAACAGATAAGAAATTAGAGCCCCAGTTCTTTAATTCACAGGGCCTCCAGGGAGCTCGTGGGGTGGTGTTTGCATCTGCTAACACACACAGCAGATGTTTTCAAGGGAAAACTTGAAGTGAGGGTCCAGTGTAATTGGAAGCCAGTTTTACAGTTTTCCTCTGCCTGGGAGCAAAATGCTGTGGTGGCATCTGAGCGTAGCAGGAGGGGGAGCTCCTGTCTGTCTGCACAGAAACCTGCCCAGATTTCTTCCACTTATTTTTTTTCTAGAGCTTGATAAATATGTCAAGCTGAAGCCTTTGGAGGCTCTGATGGCCACAGGTCTTTGTTTGCCAGAATTTAGCCAGCTCACGCTAATGTAGGATTTAGTCCTTCCCTAACAGGTAAATGTTGGCAATGTTTGGCCAGCTTTGTGAACAGACAGAGAATATTCTGAATGAATTACCTACACGTGCTCCTCACCCCTAGCAAAGAGCCCCTTTAGAGTGTCTGACATGCTGATTCCCCACTCAGGCTTTGCACAGAGGAGAAGCTGGCACAAGAAAAGTGCAAAACGCTCCAGACCCCGTCTGCTCCTCCCATCCCTTGCAGGTCACTTTAATTGTCTTATTTCTAATTGAAGCTGCTGTGAGATCAGATTAAGCTCCTAACAGTGGGATCTGGGAGCTCCTTGTGCCTGCTTTGGACAAGAGCCTGCTCCCCAAAATACAGCCTTGCATCTGCCAGCGCACACTGCCCCTTCCTCCCAGTCAGACCTGACTGGGAATGGGAGGCTGGGTGGTGGTTTGGGCTTGCAGATCCCATTTCTAGGTTGGTTGCTGGTTGTGTCAGTGCTGTGCACACACACACCCACCAAAAAGAGAGCCCATGCTCTGCAGGACCTGCAGCAACCCAAAAGCTTCATGTCCTGAAGTGCTAAGGTTGTGTCCCCTCTGCCAGCATCCCCGCCAGCCAGCTGCCATGAAGTGTGTTTCCATCAGGGACTCTTCCTTCAGGCAGTCTTGTTCTTGAGGAGAGGTGGCTGGTGGCTGGACCTGCTCATGGAAAGGCTCCAGAGAGAGCCACGCACGTGCTCCTCCTGTCTCCCAGGAGGATGCTCTTCACCAAGGTGACACTGAGATCGCTGGCCACCCTGAGCATGTCCCACACGTACATGCTCAGACCACAAAGGCTCAAACTCCTCCTGTCAGCACGTCCCAGAGCAAAGGAGCTAAACAGCAGCTCCTGGACAGTAGGTAAACCCTGAGCTGGGCAAGGTTGATGCACACTCAGTGCCCCTGTGCAGCTCCAGCAAGACCAGGGGCTCCCCATAAACCTCATCCTGGAGCAAGCCAAGGCTATTCCCAGCTTTTCAGACTAGGGAAGGATCACTTGGTGTTATACCCACCCTTAAAGTTTATCCCAGACACACAGACCTAGTGATAAGCTACCAAGTGATAAGCACCAAGCTACCTCTGCAGCCCTCAACCCATGAAGCTGCAAAGCTCTGAGGTGCTGGAGGGGAACCAGCCCTCCCACCTTGCCAGGCTGGCCAGCTGAGGACCATCCTTCCTCACCCAAACTGGTTCTGCTATCCCAAACAAAATGAAGGAAGCCATCCTTCTCCCTGGCAAGTCTCCCTGCTGTCAAGGACAGAAACAAGGTGTCTGAAAGGCAAACTCTGCCAAAAGAGCCAGGGGAAGACCCATCCTGAGCCGTCACCGTGACACTTACTGGTTTTCACCTTGAGGGTGTAGGGGTTTTTCTGCTGAATGGTGTGGGTGAAGTGGAAGCGGGCGTTGCAGCTGTAGTCAGTCTGGGCATCCTGCAGGAGGACGTTGGAGAAGTACAGGTCCCCATTCTGGCCCTGGGAGACACGCTTGTCCTGGTGGATGGGCTCCATGGCTGCAGGGGAGGACAGACGTTCAGAGCAAGTCAGATCCTCCCGTGGGTGGCTGTGGGGAGGAGAAGCCCCGGGGCCAAGCCAGGTGGGGGTGGCTGCAAGCTCTGAACTGGCACGGAGGAGCCTAAATGTGGTTATTTTAAACAAGTACTGTGGTACTGGAAGGGCTGCCCCGGGGCTCAAGGTGGCAGCTCAAGTGGGGAGCTCAAAGGCTCCTCGTCTCAAGGTGGGGAGGGGGTTCCCCTGACTCACAGCTGCTCATCCAGAAGATGACAGGAGAGGGCAGGCCGGGTGGTGGGTTGCACTGCAGGCTGAGTGGAGCACCTTCATCCACCTCGATCACATCCACCTTCTCCTTGGGCCACAGGGGAGATTCTGTCACGAGAAGGAAAGACGCCACGTGAAGAAGGGAGGGTAGGAGCTTTGCAGATCTCTTCCCGATGGACCCGGCCTGGTTTCAATGGAACGGCCTGAATGCAAATTTCATTTCTACATCTGCAAGACTCCCATAAATCCATAGCAGGAAATCCCCTGATAGCTACAGCCATAACCCCAACGCCTTCCGCTCGGTCCTCTGGTCGGAGACATCCCACCACAGGCGAGGGGTGAAGCAGGCTGAGATGTCTGAGCACGTGCTGCTTCTGCAGAACCTCACAGGGTGCAAAGAGCAGCCTGGGGAGCGGGTGCTGTTACTCACTGGAGACCTGGAGGTGGATTTTGCTGGAGAGGGCAGTGCCGTAGTCGTTGCGGGCGAAGCACTGGTACTCCCCCTCATAGTCATCCGGCCGGCCCCCGCTGTGGAAGTCGATGACCAACGTCCCCGACCGTCGCCTCATGGACACCTTGGGGTCCTTTGCCACGTTGAAGAACTTCCCGTTCCGTGTCCAGGAGAAGCTGCAAGCACGGGAGGGAGGTTGGGTTTGTAACCGCGGCCGGTGTTTGCCCGCTGAGGTCCTTACCTGTGCTGTGCCAGCCAGCGGCTGGATTAGCTGGAGGTGGACGTGGACCAGAGGGCAGCTCCTCCAGAGCCAGCTCCAAGGAGCAGCAGAGCTCCAGGGTAACAAGGGACCTGTGGATGCACTTACGTGGGCACGGGGTTCCCTTTGGCTTCACATTCAATGAAGATGTTATCCCTCGGGTCGACGATGTAGTCCTTCACGGACTGCTTGGTGATTGTGGGGGGCTGAGGCACTGCAAAGCAAGCAAAAAGCTGTGAGGAGGGTTGTGCAAAGAGGGTGAATCCCTTCTCTGCCATCCCGCAGCAGATCCCGATGGGATCTCAGCTTCTTCCTCAGGCTGCACATGCAATTTGTGGTTTAAAGCCCTTCAACACCTTCAATACCATGAGCATTTTGTGGGTGTGCTACTCATGACCCCTTGGACCATCAGCACTGTTCAGACTCCCTTTTGGTACCAGGAAGCCCCAGTTTTGAGGTCAGTATCTTGGTCTCATTAAGAAATTTCACAGGTCATTTGAATCAGACTGAAAGGCATCCTGGCATCTCAAAGAGAGGGGCTGTGCCTGGGCCAGGGAGCCAAAAAGCCACTGCAGGAAGTGTACAGGAATTCCCTCTGTGAAGAGGAGCCTTCAAACCTCCCAGCTTTACCCCAGGGGAGCACAGCACTGGTGCTGGGAAGGGCAGAGCTGGCGATGCTGCAGACGTGTCAGTACCTGGAGCTGGGCACAGGCACTCATGCCAGGCAGAGGAGCTGCTCTGCTCCGAGGTGGGACCTCAGCAAGAACAAACCTCTGCAGAAACAACGTTTGCGTGGCAAAGACACCAGCTGGTTGGTAAACCTGCTCCAGGGAAAGCAGCAGAGCCCAAGCACTGCTCCCAAGCTGCTCCTCCCGTAGCCACGGCTGGCTATGCAGAAGTGGCTTGTCCCAGCTCTGGCCAGCCCTGAGTGGGTGATGCAGCCACCTCCACCCTGTGCCAAGCGACAGCCACCACCAGCCCCCTGCTCAGAGTGACCCCTGCTCAGGACAGACCCCTCGTGCCTGGTTTTGGCCATGCAGAGGAGATGGACACGGACACACGGAGGGTGAGGGGAACACTTACATTCACTCTGAATATTTGCTGTTATTCCCAAAGTGCAAGCATAATGGAAAAAAGGAGAAAGGTTAATTGAAGGACAAACCTCTCTACGTCAGGTACACAAACACACACAGTTATTGCAAGGCTTGCAAACCCTGCACAGAAATCGTTTTGTGATTCAAGTGGCTTCTAATCTACTACTTACTGTCCACGTGGGAGAAGCTGCTGCTGAGCGGTCCTGTCAGCTGCCAGCTGCCTCTGCAGCAGGGCTTGTCAGGCCAAAAGAGAGCACAGGGTGCCTGGATGGGCTTCAGTGCACTCATGACACTTTCCTGCAGGTTCTGGTGGCCCCAAGGTCGCCCACAGGAATAAGCAATGTTCCCCTTCCCCGTGGCCAGGCTTACCCTGAGCCCCTCCAGTTTCCTCTCTCTCAGCAGGAGGGCAACACATGCCTGACAAACCCTTAGCTGGCTTTTTAGGTGATGCTCAGACTCAGAGAAGGTGCCTGTAATATAGGGAGATACATAGACTGCATCCCCAGGAGAGGGGTAGGCAGGATTTTATCCAAGGGAAAAGACTTGTTAGGGCTGGGGCAGGGAGAAAGCACCTAAGCAGGCTTAAAAGAAAGAGCAAATAGTGCAGCTCCCCCTGATGCAGGGTGAGGGGATCCTGAGGCTCTGCCCACAAATCTGCCCTCTCCTGAGCTGCTTCTGCCCTCAAAACATAAGGTCTGGGGAGCCAACTCCCTCCCTGAGGAGATCTCTGACCCCTGAGGGGTGTCAGCAAGGGCAGCTGGGTGCCCACCAGCACCTCGACCCCCCAGGGGGGGTGGGGAGGTTCCCAGCACCCTCTTGCTGGTGGGCACTGGGCAAATGCCCCATCCCAGCCCTGGGTGAAATCTCCACAGCTGATCTCTGTGGAGCAGGAGGACTTTCAGAGCTGGTGGTGGGTAAGGGAGCCCTGATCACCCACTGCCTTAAACAGGAGCTGAAAGCAAATCCCTGATGGCTCCGAAGGTGGGGATGGAAGTAAAACAGAGCTGATGCTCCATGTGTCCAAAGGACCTAAGGGAGGTTGGGAAGGGTGGGGTGGTGGGGACAGGCATCAGCAAGGTCTCCAGCCCTCACCCAGGGCTGGGAGATGCTCCTCACCCACTGGCTCTTGGCTCTGGTGTGTGCAGCTGCCCCCATGCACCTTACAGATACCTGTCGTGCAAGGGACCCCTTCAGGAAAGGCTGCCAAAAGGATGCTCCTAGTTACAACCCCCTTTTCCCACCAGCACTGGAGGGGATGATGCTCTCCTGCTGTGCAGCAGGGAGGAGGAGGAGGCTACAGAAGCGATGAGCTGCTGAGACATGGTGAGCTGCTGCAGGCTGCCTTCAGCATTTCTCCACCAGCTGTCAGCATTTCTCTTGCTTTTCAAAGGTCACGTTACATTTAAGCAGCAAAATTACTCCTTCCCTTGATGCAGAGCACAAGAAATGGCAGGAGGTGGCTGTTTGCAGCCCATTCAGTTTTCCCCAAATGCATTTCCATGACGGCTGCCTCAATTCCTGGGATGTTATAGATGCCAACAAGGCCAGGCTTGAGGGAATCACTGAGCTGTGTGCATCCAATACAATTCCCAGAGCTGGGAACAAGAGTGCTGGGTGTGTCACAGTGCTGGCTTCAAGGAAACACTCATTTTCATCCACAACCATCCCAAATGGGGCAGAGCAGGGGCTCAAGTCTGGGACCCCTCCCTTATGCTTTCGAAGTATTTACTCCCCTGTGCACATCAGAGCTTTCCCACTCGTTCTCTCCCATCATTTCCAAACTCCAGCCCAAAGCCACTTGCTTTAAATTCTCCCTTCCCGTTTTGCTGCCCGGAGTCAGGGATCAGCTGAGGTGCCACAGCTCCAGCCAGCACACCCAGGACTCCACAGGGCAACAACCCACAGGGTAGAAATTTCTCCTCTCAAGAATAACCCTGGCACTTCAGCCTGAATTCAGAGCCCAGCCAAAAGCTGTGCTTTTTCTCCTAAAGCACTGCTCGCTGGAGGATTTCTGTGCATTGCACTGTTGGAAGAGATTCCCCTGCAGCGACAGGCTGATTATTATTAATAGCCACTACAGGAGGAAGCTGGGACACAAAGAAATTATGAAACTGGTTTCCAGAACAGTGGTTGAGCAGCTCTCAGTACAAACGCCCCTCTCAAGTGCATTCAAACAGGTCATGTGCTGGCCTGGAGATGCCCACTCAGCAGAAACATCAGCCCATGTCCCCCTTTCCTCCTCGCTCCATATCCCCCGGCTCTTGTGCTTCTGAATAAAACGAACTCCCAGCTCACAACTAACCAAAAAGTCCCATCAGAGAGGGAGATAAATTTCACATTTCTCTGCAGGACCTGCCTGGGTCCCTCCTGCACTCAAGGATTGAGGTGTCAGCTCATAGCTCATGACATCTCCCAGACAAGACCAGCAACAAGCTCAAGTCCTCCACAAAAGAGCCCCCCAAAGCCTGTCCATGTTCTGTAGGATCATCAGAAGTTCTGGGATGCTGCACTTAAATCAACAGGCTGAAGACTGGCCAGCTTGGCTCGGATGTTCTGTCCCCTTTTGATATGTGGTTTCAAGTCCTCTGCTCAGCTTTTGGGATAGATTGTCTAAATCAGAGAGGTTTAGGTGTCTTTCTAGAGGGCGTGTGGTTTAAAAAGTAAAATAGCCCCAAATAAACAACAGTAAAGAAAACTTTGGGCTGGCCCAGGAAAGTGTGGGCTGTGCACACCTTCACTCTACCTCCCCAACCATCTCAGCAGGAGTTTTTAGAGCCATAAACCAGAACTTACAATCCAGAGGGACTTCAATGGTGCTGACGAGGTGATGAAGGTAGAGAGCAAATGCTATTCCTGCGAGGGGGAGGTGGTGTCTTCCCGTGACCATTTTGGAGGCCTGAGCAGCGTTAGGACCTCAGTTGTGTCCCCTGAGGTGAGCAGACCAGCAGCACGTGCAGGTGGATCCTCAGCTGCAAAACAAACACAAACCCAGTGGTCACCAAGCCACTCCCAGCTCCACTGCCCTCGTCTTCCTTTTGGCAACTGTGGAGAGAGAGTGTTTCCAAGCCAAAAATATTTGTGCAGAGGCTGTGAATAGTGCCAGAAAGTGTTTCCAGGCTCTGGTGACCTAGGTCACTGTCCTCCCAAACCCAGGGTTGTTTTTCTGGTAGACGATCAGCCTTAGGGGGTTAATTGTGCTCAAAACCTGGAGAGACCTCTTGGATGGAAAGAGAAGGACCATGCTCTCCTCTGGACTGATGTTCCTCAGAGCAACTGAATAGAAAAACATTGGAAAGTGCCCACAGGATAAAATAAAAAGGATGATGTACTGTATAAAATAATAATAATAATAATTGTATTATATGCACTAGAAATATGTAGCAAACATCTGCTTCCATTGTACTGGGATGGGCTCAGCCTCCAGATGCAGCCCAGCAATAGCAGGGAACCAGCTCTGCAGAGCCCCTCGTGTCCCAGAGAGCCTGTCACTGACCCACCACAGCTCTGGCAGGAGTCAGGGCATGGTGAGACCTTTCCAAATGGTCTCTAAATGATCCCATTTCCAGCAGGGCTCCAGCTGCTTCCCTCCCCAGACTGTCACCAGTGCCAGATGTGCAGCATGCTGCCGGGCTCCCAAAGGACCCCTCCAAACCTCCTGTCAGGTTATCATTTGCATTTTCCACGGCCGTACCTTTTGTTTTCCTGTCAATACACCCATAGACTAAATGCAGATAAAAAAAAAAAGAGGGGAAAAGAGGATAAATTCTCCTGCCTGGGCAATAAAAGCCCCCTTGGAAGGGCTGCTGTGGTGCAGAGGTTGCACCACGGCCGAGCTACGACTCTGTAACAGTGATAAAAAGGTCCTGAGCTGTGCCGACAGCTCTCTGAGCTGAGAACAGAAAGAAGCAGTGGAAAATCCCCAGCCCTGCTCCACGCTGCTCTGCCCTGGCCCTCGCACAGCCCTTCGCCGAGGCGGGATGTCGCCAGGCAGGGGAGCGGCGTGGCGAGGCCATTTGGCAAGCCAGGAGAGCTCATCTCCATCAAAGATAAATCACCGGCTGCAGCTTCGGATGCTGCGACCCCTTCAGCTGTTCCTGAGCCCCACATGAAGCCCTCACAGGAGGGAGGAGGGGGACACACGACAGACAAAACCCGGCGAGCGCGGGGCTGCCGTGTGCCGGGGGCTCCGGGTACCGCGGGGAATGCTGGCGGGAGCCAGGGAGGAGCAGATGTCACGGGAAATAAACAGCCTGGACACATGGCCCAGGGAGCTCTCCTGAACCCGAGAGGCTCAAACCCAGCACCAGATAACTTTTAGAGACATTTTGCCCCGTTACCCCTACGGGGAATGAGATGGGCTTAATGGTTTCTCCCCCCAGCCCTCCCCGCTGCGCGGCTCGGGTGTGATCCGAGTCTCCGGGTCCTTGCTCTTGGGCTGAAGCCCAAAGGAACTCACTGTCCCAGCATGTCCCAGTTACACCAGATGACAGATTGTAGGTTGTGAAGGGGCTTGGAGGGGAGTGTTGCTTTGATCTTTTTCGCTCGTTCTAAGGATTTTCCAATCCAGCTGTTGCCATAAAAATAGTTGAAGGACAGAATAATTATAGGACTGGGCCAGTAATTAAAGTCATGTCCAGGACCTCCACAGTCCTGTGATCAGGTCGTGCTGAACAAAGCTTTTCAAATGACTTCTTTAGTTTTCTGTCTGAGGGAAGACATCATTTTGATCTGTAGCCTTCATGTTTTAAAACGGTTCATTTCTCCAGTTACAGCTTAAAAATGAGTAATGGATCAGCTGCTTTTGTGTCTCGCTGTTACTAAGCACAAGTCTGACTTAGGAACTGAATCAGCCCATACTGCAGTGAGAGATTTAGGTACTTCCCTTCACATCCCTGCCACAAAATGCTCTACAGGACCTTCATTCAGAGATGCAGGATGGGAGGGAGGTGCAGGGCAGCAGGAGTTTGAACAACTCACATCTCCCCATGCTGCCCGGAGCCTGGAGCCTGAGGAAAATGTTTTCTTTACACTAGGAGCTGGTTAGTGTGAAAGAAATGGCTGTGACACAAAGGAGGTTCCTGCCACAGATGCTTGGGAGAGATTTGTAGTTACCTGCACTCTGCATTAAACACAGAATTAGATACAGAAAGGGCTGAGCCCAAGCACTGATATGTACAGGACACACAGGAGGCATCTATGCAGAACAATACATCCAGCTCATCATTACATGGGCTGGGACTGTAAAATTAAGGGCTGTGCACATCAGGAAGAGAAAAATTTGCAGCTAACTTTTGAGCTGCAGAAGGGAGCAGCAGGGACAGGGGTCTGGGGGCTGAAAGGATGGGCACAGCTCCATGGGAAGGACCCGGCTGCTTCCAGTGCCGGTGGCCAGGCCAGGGAGGATGGTCCCCATGGCCACACATCCACACCGAGAGGCACTGACAGAGAGCAAATAATAAACCCCAGGACAGAGCAGACACCAAATGCGTGAGGCAGAGCTGGGCTCTTGCAGGGCCCCTTTGTCTCGGGGCAGATGTGGGTGCAGCTCGCCGCTGAGGAACGAGCTGCCGCCGTGCCTGTGCGTGTAGGTGGGTCCCGGGGACAGGCAGTGCCGTGCAGAACACAGCCCCATTGTCAGGGCTGCTCCTCACCCGGGGACAGGGACATCTCCCCAGCACACAGGGCTGAGCTGGGGCAGGGCCATGAACGTGCTTATCGGGGCACGGCGAGAGTCGTGAATCTGCCCGATGCTTTCAGCTGCTTCTGAGACGGACTCGACCCCAAATTGCTCATGCAAAGGGGCAGATGAGACCTCCTGCACCCAGATTTAGCATTTCTGAATCCTTGCTCCTGACCCCATTGTGCAACACAGAAAAGATCTGACTCCTGTCCAAAGAGTGGAACCAGCCCTTTAACCTCATATCTGCAGCTGCCTAAGGGGATGGTCAGAGCCGTGGAGGTGGGAGGGTCGAGTCTGGGATGCTCAGGAAGCCTCTGAGCTGGCTGGATGCAAAACTGAACTGAAATCTTGGCCCATAATGTTCAGTAAAACAGGACAAAATCGCACACAGACACCTACAAGATTGTGATGCCATGAAACAGGAGTTTAACTGCTTAAATGCATTGCTCCTCCTGCATCGAGCCTGCGCCTGAGCACCCACAAAATTCCTTCTCCACTTTCCTCCAGATAAAGGCAAGAGAGCAGTGAGACAGATGCCTTTTTCCCCAAATACTTACCCAGGGTTCAGGGATGTTTTTCAGACTTGGAGCTTTTTATTTCCCCCATGACCTATTGGAACATCAGTTCTTACAAACTGTTAGTCTGGCTTATGAAATACATCCCAGATGTTGGCCCAGACCTCCCTCTAGATGCATCAGATACTTTTGTAAACATGTTTTCCTCTGGACAAAACCATGAGCAACCCCAGGACCAGACCTTTCAAACTAGAGACTGCTCCTCTTGGCAAAATCCAACCAAATATTCACCCAGCATCTGAAATCAAGAGGTGGACATGCAGCCTGAACTCTGCTCAGTTCAGAGCCTCCCTCCTCAATCTGAACATGCACTGGAGGGAAAAAATTAAATGCAAGAAAGATAAAAAAAGAGATGATGGAAACATCCATGATGGGATGATCAGTCCCAGGGCTGAACACACAGATCCTGGAACAGCAGCAGTGCCTTCCCTAGCTGAGAGCTGAGCCACCAGGAGGGGAACTAGTGGGTTTGGAGAAGGATTTGTGCTTTCTACAGAAAAAAAAAATAGCCACAGTTTTTCTTTTTGTGCAGCAGTCAGGACAAATCAGCTTGAAAGAGAAAGAAGTTTCCAGAAGGGAACATCTTGCTGTGCATAGGACAGCCTGTGTTACAAAACAGAAGGGCAGGGGACCGTATCCTGGCATCATGGGGTTTCTGTTCTATTTTAAAGGCAGAGAGTGATTTTGAGACGTTGTCAAATGCTTTCCAAAGAAATCTGGATTTTCAAATGATAACATGGCAGCTGAGCAGCTGCCCCAAGGGTTGGTGGAGTCAAGAGGAGGTATGATGAGTCAAGGGGTACTGGATGTTCGTGGAGCCTGGCAGAGCTCACCCCAGTCCCAGAGAGCCCTGTGCCCCCCAGAAGGGACAAACCCCCCGAAGATATCCCCTCCAAGAGGTGCTGACAACCACGTCACCCACCAGCTTGAAAGTGCCTTGGCTGTCCCAGCAGCCACGGGGTGAATGGGATGCCACTGAAACAAGACCTGCCCCCTGTGCTGCCACAGGGTGGTTGCCCTGCTCTGCAACCTCACACACCAATAATTCAAACAGGAGACACACCCCAGCACTTTGCAAGCCACTCAAAATCTGCAGGGAAGGGGGAAAAAATAAAAATCAGCTTTTAAAACTCCTTCAGGTCGTCTCCTAAGAGCCTGGGGAGTGCTGTGGATGGTGCCACCAGAGAAAGGTTTCTCTGCAGGCATTGCCTCCTCTCTTCACAGCTCCTCCAAGGCGGCGCAGCGGGATGTGGTGCCAGCCTGGCAGAGCTGCAAACCTTCCCAGCCACGGAGGAGAAACTTTGAATCTCTCTTTCTCCACGCACACGTCGATTGAACATGCACATTGCTTCCTCCCTGCCTTGTGATGGGGGAAGTCTCTCCTCTCCCAGATGGTGGAGAGCTGCACTAGCGAATCCTCACATCCCAGCCCCAGAGCCTCCCCCCGGCCAGCGAGCCAGGGCTCCCATCTGCTCAGCACCAACAAGTTTCCCTCTGGCTTTGCTTGGCACAGCCCAGAGAGGTGGGAGGGGGCAGTTTGCCCATCGCAGGCTCCCTAAACCAGCAGAAAGTTGCCAACGTGCTTCCCTCATTAGCAGAACATGAGCCACACGCCACGGAATCCACTGGCTGCTTCTCCATCCCGACTCCGGCTTCACAGTGCTGGAGGGCAAGTGATACATCACCAAATCTCCTCTCGCTGCAAAAATGCAGCCATCAGTGAGAACCTGCTCCAGGCCAAGGCAGCAGAAACCAGTATGATACCCCCTCCAGGCCGATTTGCCCAAAATTTAGTTCTTTGGCATAATTCCCCAAACCACATCCCTGCAAACTGCAACACACGGGATGTCCAGCACCAGCCTCTCTGCCCTTCATCCTGCCCTGGGGAATTTGGGCACACTGAGCAGAGCCTGCAGACTTTCCCTAGGTGCACAAATAACACCAAGGAAGGACTGAGATTCATTTCCTCTTCAACAGCTTAATGAAATGAGACCTTCTGGAATAATGATGGAAACAAATCCCTGCCCTCCTGCAAAACCACCATGGGCATGAAGCCTCCAAAGCAGTCGGGGGGCTGAAGAGCACACAAAGAGATGGTAAGCAAGGGGAATCTCTGCTTGAAGTTAAACAAAATTAAATAATTCCACAATGAAGGATTGTTTTTAATCAGCTCATTAGGTCCAGCAGGATGCTTTCAGTAGCAATTAAGCATTTATCCTTATTTACGGTTGTAAGAGGAACAGTAAAACTTGAGCAGCTAGTGTTCCCTAGAAGATTCCTACAGCACCATTTAATGTATTTCAGCTGCTTAATTAATACTGATTGAATAGCACAGAGCAACATTACCACAAAGACAAAACCCTTTTAGTTTCAGATAATGAAAAACATTGATTTAGAGGGAATATATGTCTGTGATTCCCTAACGGTGACTAAAGGCTTCATTTTGCTCCTGCTCTGTTCAGGTTCTCCGTGGCCTTCCCTACCCCACCATACCTAACACACCATCTGGATTTCCACGTTCCTGACTTCCAGGCCATAAATTTCCACCCTCCTTTCTGTCTGGCAGTGAGGGGATCTTCTGTCACACCCCATAAAAGTCACCATGCGGGTGGGTGCCAACCAACCCTGACGCTCCGTGAGAGGAACTGCTCCATGCAGGTGAATCCCCAGCAGGAGCCAGGCAGGGGGCCAGGACCCACCTGTTACACCAGATCTGTGCAATACAGATGGACACATCCCAACACCTTTTCATGTCCCCAGTTGAATGCAGACACACACCAGTAAATGATGTACAGACAAGCTGCATCCTTACAACGCACATAAGAAACCACTCAGAGCAAATGTTGCGTTCTAGCCTACAAGTGAGTGGAAAAAAAGAAAGATGTGATCATGAAGAAGCAAAGGAATTAGCATGAAGAGGCAAAGAAATGAGCTCAAAGGCAAGAGGGATCGTTCAGCATTTCCATCCCAAGGGATGCCCCTTCCCTTTCCTGGGGAGGGCAGCACTTCCCGCTCGCCTCTGTTGGGAGGAGAGAGAAGTGCTTTGTGCCTCTTCCTGAGGTCGGGTACAGCTTTCACAATTGTTCTGTGAAACCACCCTCAGAGCAAACACCAGCAGATTCATTTGCATCTCATCTTCTCCCCCTTAAAAAAAATCATCATTCCCATCCTTTCGGCAACCAGCACTTCAGAGCTACGCACCCCCTTTAATTACAGGCGAGAAGGAAAGCCAGGCTTGTCCAAGGAAACAGGTCCTAGGCTAAGGTTATTGATGCCTCCGAGTCTATCCACCATCATTTTGCACTCCTGCTGTTACCCCAAAGAAGTCCCCAAACGCATCTTAGCTCCCATCCTCTGAACAAAAGGCCATTTCTCAGGACACGACCTGCAGCAGCAGAGCTCTGCAGACACAGACCCTGTCCAGCACCAACCCTCCGTAAAAACTGATTTGTTCAGGGTAACTGCCCATTTATACTTCTCGTTATGTTCTCAGCACATCTTTTAGTGACACATCTTCGAGGAACACACGCCCAGGCTGTTTCTCACAGCCCCTGGTTCCTTGTCTTACTCCTCCGTGGGATTTTTGCCGTATGCTGCATTTTCCTTTCACTCCCCGTAACTCTCCTGCCTTGCACGTGGGTGAGTTTTCAAGCCCGAGCCCTGCGGGCTGTCTGCATTTGAAAAGAACCAAGAAAACAAACAAGCATTGAGAGAAAGATATCCCCAGGAACAAGGGATGGCTTCCTAAAATCACCCACCAGCACATGCTGGGAGGACACGGCAGCATCCCTCCGACTCGGCACAGGGCGACGCGTGGGAAGTGGGAACGAATCCGTCAGTCCCCTGAACTTTAGAGCTGATGCTGGCACTAAGGAGATTTATACTTTAGCTTGTCTCCAGAGCTCAGCCAACCTTCCTCCTGCAGCACTCTCCAGGCAGGACCAGCTGCATCTGAGCTCCAATTTCAGAAATATTTAAGAAATGCTGGAGGAAGGGGATCACTGCTCAGAGCTGTGGTTTGCAGAGTTTGAGCGCAGGCAGTGGTTGTGCTTTCAGGAGGTAACTCCTTCCTTCAGATCACCACTGAGGGCTCAGGTAGCTCCAGGGACAGACTCTTCATCTATCACGGTCGTATCTCGGCACTAAATAAATGTGAATTAATTTATCATGCTGTCCTTCTGGTAATGTAAGGAAATACTGTCGTTCTATTACCCAGAGAGCCTCTAGTCCGGAGAGGTTAAGTGCTACCCCAAGGTCAGACAAAAGATATGACATGAGTAGGAAATGAGCTGAGATCACCAGAGTAGTCAGTTTAATCAGGAAAATAACCCATTTAACCTTTACAAACCGGTCATAGTCAAGGGAAAAAAAAAAGAAAGAAAGAAGAAAAAAAAAGGGAAAAGCATGAAACTTTCCATGGAGGATGACGACGTGGCCTTTGCCAGCCAGCACCCCCATGGCAGCTGGGAACTGGCCCCATGGCAGCTGATCCACGGGCTGCCCGGGACCCGTGGGCACCGGGTCACACCAGCCCCACTAATCAGGTTCCCACCCTCCTGCAGAGCTGCTTGTTTCCTCATCTTCTCCTTTCATCAGCAAGAGGGAGAAGCGAGCCAGAAAAAAAAAAAACCCTCATCAATTCATCAGAGTTCTCCTGGGTGGAAAACAAAGGGGCTCGAGAGCATCGTTTCTCCACAGGCTGCATCTTGGGCATGATGTGATACTGAAGGAACAAGGGCTGGGTTACAGCCAAGGTGAAAAAGCAATCAGTTTTAATTGTTTTTTTTAGGGGCTTTAGTTGTTAAATGAGAAGATTTGACAACTCTCCTTATATTGCAGCCTATTTGGAAAAATACCTGGTCATTTACTTCGTTAGGGTGTTGCTTTGTTTAAGAGGGAAAGGGAACTGATGTGAAGAAGGAAGGGAACTGATGTGGAAAATATGGATAAAAAAAGAAAAAAATACAAGTGGGAAAAGTTTTTTAGTGAGAAGCTTTAAGGGGCAGTTTTAGGGCACAGGACACACTGGTATCAATCTGTTTTAGGTTAGGTTTTAGGGCACAGGACCCTGCCCATGAGCACTTCACCCAGCAGTGGGTGACACCGAGGCTGGGCCAGGGGCTCCTCAGTCACCATTTCTACACCAAAACAGGACTTCCAACAGCCAGACCCCAAAGTTGAGTGCTGCCTGTGAGGAACACTCTGGGCATCTCATCCACTTTCTGCTGGAGCAGCATCCAGGGTCAAACCCAGCCCCAATGGCAACGCTGCCAAATCCCCCAGCAGGGCAGGGGAGGCCAAGACCATGGGGTACCCACAGGGTCCTGGTCCTCTGCCCTCACAGCAAAGCTCCTTTCCAAGGCCATCCAACCCACGCTGCTCGGGGGGAGCACGACAGAGCTAACAGCAAGTCCTCGCCGTGTCCCTCGGCCACCCCTCCCAGGAACTGCAGCATCTGGCCCCTGGTGATTAGCCAACTGCTAATCACGCAGAGCAATAGCTATAAACAGCAACTATAGGACAGTTTGTGCTGCAATTCCTCTGGAAAATCTGCCTTTCCCCTTCTGGCTCCCACACGAGGCTGCTCTGCTTCTCCCTGTGGGGCATGACCCCGAGGAGGATCACACAGACCTGGGGGTGTGCAGCAGGCTGAGCCTCTCTGCTAAAGATGATGGATGCAACAGCCAGAGGGAGGCAAGAATACACACTTCTCTAATTGCATGGGGCCAGGAGATGGTCTGGCTTGAACTCATTAAGAGCACCAACCCTGCTACATTGGTCGTTACCTGCATCGCTGATGTGCCTTGAGATGCCTCTTGCTACAAGGAGGACATTGAGGGGTTAAGGCAGGTTCAAAGAAGAGCAATGAAGCTGGGGAAGGGTCTAGAGCCCAAGTGTGGGGAGGAGCAGCTGAGGGAGCTGGGGGTGCTGAGCCTGGAGCAAAGGAGGCTCAGGGGAGACCTTCTGGCTCTGCACAGCTCCTGACAGGAGCCTGGAGCCAGGGGGGGGTCAGGCTCTGCTCCCAGGGAGCAAGCAATAGAACAAGAGGAAATGGCCTCAAGTTGCCCCAGGGGAGGTTTAGGTTGGACATGAGGAAAAATTTCTTCCCCAAAAGGGGAAGAAATTGTCCAGGCCTGTCCCAGGCTGTCCTAGGCAGTGGTGGAGTCCCCATCCCCAGAGAGATTTAAAAGACTTGTAGAAACAATGCTGAGGGACATGGTTTAGTGGTGGACTTGTCAGTGCTGGGTTAATGGTTGGACTCAACGATGTTAATTTTAGTGATAGGCAGAGCACCCCAGCATGGACATCCCAGTGCCCAAGGAGCAGGAGGCCATGGGAGCAGACTCTGATCCCTGGGCTGTGTGCCACAGACCTGGCTCTGCGAGGCAGCCTGCAGCTCTTCACCCTGCACGGAGTGTCAGACACGACTTCTCCCAGCAGCAATTTCCTCCTGTGGCTGCTTCTCGTTCATGACAGCAAGTAACAGTGACCCGGGCAGGGGCTGTGCCTCAGCTCAGGTCTCAGCACCGCTCTGGATGAGACCACGGCCGGCCAAAGCCTCTCAGACACGCTGCTGGCCGTGGTCAGTCCCCATGGCCAGAGGAGATGGCAAGATGTGGCAGTGGACTTGCTGCCCATGGTCTCCTCCCTCTGTGCTTTCACTCAGCTAAACAGCCCAGAAGGTCAGCAAGACATGGAGCCAGCATTTGGTCACATGGAGGTCCCAGGAAAAGGGTCCCAGGAGCTCAGATTGCTGCCCAGCCTCTCCCCTCCCTCTGCCAAGAGCTTTCCCAGAGCCCCCAGCACTTCCCACACCTCAAACTATAACCAGATGGTGACTTCTTCACCCATGCCACCGAAGCCCCTCTTGGTCCCTGCCACACGAGCTGCCCACGCTCTGCCACACACGGTGCCAGGCTGGAGGAGCTGCCCAGTCAGCTGCAGGTTGGCACTGACCTGCCACTGCAAGGAGAGTTTCCCCTTGGCACAGGGAGAAAAGGTTAATGGAGCAAAAGGGCCTGACCCACAGCGTGCCCAGGGGTTAAAAGGCCCTGGGCTGCTCCTACATCACTTTGATAACTAAATGAATTGCAGCATTTGTGCTCCTATCTCACATTACTGAGGTTTGGGTCACTTATGATAACTAAAGAGGTTGGGAAAAAGCCATTAACCCTTCCATTACCCCCTACCTCCCTCCGAGGGAGTCCCAGCATGCTGATGAGCCCTTTGACTGGGAGGAAAGCTTGCTTCAAGCCTCAGCAGGGTCCACTCCGCAGCCCAGAGTGATCCCCAGCATGGAGAAGAGCTGCTCTGCCCCTGCCCAGAGCCCACGTCCCCAGTGTCCTCATTTTGGGGAGCAGGCAGGAGCAGCACTGCCAGAAATGAACCCAGGGATGAGGGTGAGCCATGGGAGCATCCCTGGGCAAAGGGGCAGCAGAGGGAGGGATCCAGGAGAGACTTGCTCCTGCCTGTGCCTCTGCAAACAGAGACTTTATTCCAGGGGTTTTCTTTCCAAACAACTCATCAAGATTTTTGTATTTAGTAGGTTGAAAAGAAAACAATTGCATTAGTACAGATGAACTCTGATTTTGTTAAGCTGAACCCTCCCTCTGTCAGGGAAATGCTGTTATTTTGGTAGCTCAGCCAGAAGGAGGGTGAATATTTCTGTGTTTTAGGGCCAGGGGCAGAGCTGGGCTCCTTCAGATCTGTTCTCAGCTATGGATGCTGTTCAGGGCACACTGGATGGGTGCAATTATTCAAGCACTGAACATTTCTCACTGGAAATGACAGTATTCAAAGAGGGAGGACTTGAGCACATAAGCTTTAATTTTCATGGGGTGGTGTAAGGCCAGAAGAAATCTGTTCTCAGCTATGGATGCTGTTCAGGGCACACTGGATGGGTGCAATTATTCAAGCACTGAACATTCCCCACTGGAAATGACAGTATTCAAAGGTGAAGGAGGACTTGAGCACATAAGCTTTCATTTTCATGGGGTGGTGTAAGCCCAGAAGAAGAGCTGGGATAGAGCTGCCAGGAGGAGCAAGGAGGGGGTTGCCCTGGAGAACAGGAGGCAGAAATGGCACCAAGGGCTGTGACCAGCTCTGAGAAGCAGCATCATGGGGCAAGTCCTCCTGTGCCTCCTCAGAGGGCTCAGGGAGCAAAGCAGGCCTGTGCAGCAACTTTTAATGCACCTTCTAAGAAGCTGGAAATGCCACGTTCCCAGTGGGAACACAGCAGGGCACAGGCTGGCCATAGCCAGGAGAGATGCTGAGGTCCATGAGGACTCCCCTGCTGCAGCCCCATGGGTGTTTCCACGGCTCTGCTCCTCCTTCACAGCCTCCTCCATCCTTTTGGCTGCTTTCAGCAACGCTCCTGACCCATCCCCTTCAACCAACATCCCCCCTCCCAGCCACTCCCACCTCCAGCACAGGTCCCCAGACACCATCTCCCCCAGTTTGTAACCAGATCAAGCACCCGGGTGTCACTGACAAGGCAGGAACATGCCTGCTGCTGATTAATCTCCTAAGTGAGCTGTATTTACAGACACCAGCTCATCCCCAGAGCCTGGCTGAGGGCCCTCAAGTTGCCATATCACCTTACAGCTAGTCACCATGTGCAGGCAGCTGCCAGCCACCCTGCCCTCCATCCACCACCCTCGGACCAGGCAGAGTGGAGCAGACCTGGAGCTCTCCAGGACCACATCCTGACTCTGGATCTCAGCCCAAAGCCAGAGATAAACCTCTCAAGAAGAGTCAGGGTGGGTAATAAAGCTGCTCTGCTCTTCCCAGACACCGTCTTGGAGCACATCTGGGTTCCCATGTTCTGCACGATGCCTTTGACATTTCATTTCAAACCTCAGGCACTTCGACAGCAGTGACAGAGCAAAGCAGCAGCAAATCTGACATTTCATCCCTGAGCCATCTGAGGTCCAGCCTTTAGACGAGACTACAGCACAAACTGGTTTGGAGAAATGGGAGGGGACCAAGAAAGACCAGGCAATTCTTCAAAGCCTTACAGAAAAAGGCCAACCAGGAGGCTCTCTGCAAGGCTGCCTCTCTCAGGAGCACTGCATTTGCTTCTGCAAAAATGCTGTGCAACAGGTTTCCCTTGCCCTGTGCACACAGACCCTAATTAGATGTTGTTAATCACAGGAAGATCACAACCTCTCATCTACACCCCCCCTTCAGTCGCATTACTACAGTATAATCCAGCTCATGGCTGGCACAACTGAGTTTTGATGGCTACCCCCCTTCCACAGCTTCACAAATATTCACAAAAAATTCTATTTCTCTGGACATAAAGTGTGTTTGTAATGATTTTCCTTAAAAGGGCAAAGCAAGTATCACAAATCCACGTTTTCAGCCACTTTTCCAAAGGAAAACCCTCTCCCCACGCTGCCTGGCTCCCAGCTGGGCACTGCCAAGAACCCCTCAACCTGTTGGACCCTTTCAAATCCAACTGGGGGAACCTTTTGCCTGTGCTGCAGACATCCAGCTCCTGCCTATTTCATAAAAATGGCTTGTCAGGGAGATTTCTTCTTATGGGACAGACATTTGGCTGGGAGATTTTGATGCACAGATTTTATTAGTTATGCAGTTAAAATCAATCCAGTCCCACAGCTCTGGCTGCACCCAGCACCCCAACCAGGGCAGGGTGGGTGCCTTCAAGCCCCCTTCCTCCTTCAGACCCCACCATCACCCTCTTAAAGTAGTTTATTTCCCAAGAGAAGCAGTTGACAAGCCAAAGTTAATGGTCTACACGTCTCCCATCAGCCCTCCACAACATTTTGGTGGCCCTGTTCTCACTGCCTGTCCTCAGATGTGAAATACTGACAGCCTTTGATGACAGACAGTGCATTTTAGGCTGGTATAGCAGAGCTGCCGTGAAATCACACATCATTTATTACCCAGAGCTCAGAACTAGAAGGGAAACACCATTCTCTAGAGTTCCTCAGCAGTGCTGAGAACTCCTTCACAAGTTTTCAAATTACTCTGCATCAAATTCTCACCCTTTGCTCCACGCTGGTTAATATTGCCAGCACAGTCTCTCCATCTGCCTTTTGAGCCCCCTCCAACACAGTAATAAGTTAATTGGTAGAAGCATTTGGCTTCTACATAATAAAGTTGGCACACACCCAGCTTTTAACCTTCAGGACTGAGCACAGGATGGGGATTACTTGTTTACTGTGGCTAAAAAAAAATAGAAATAAAAAGGATGGGGACTTGTATTGAAAGAGGAGGCTTGGTGTTGCTTTTAGAAGAGTCCAAGTGGAGGGGAAGGCAGCAAGGCTGGATCCTCTCATGGAGCTTTGCTGGAAGGGAGCTGCTCTGTGCAACCCTGCTGTGAAAATGGGAAGGCAAAAGCAACTGGTTCATGCCCTGAGGTGCAGATGGACACAGGCCCAGTGACAGTGTCAGTAATAAGAGATATATAAGTAATCATAAGGAAAAATAAAACAAAGGAGCTGCAGGATTTGTGCTCTCCAGTTGCAGAAGACCCATCCTGAGACCCATCAGGATTTAGCTGAGAGGTCACTTTGAGCAGGGGATGTATGAGCTGTAGACCATTAGAATTTCATCATCCCCCAGGCTGGAAGATCTGAAACCTGTGTCCTACAAACCCTTGCAAATACAAATCTGTGGCTGACGAGGACTGGAAGCAGTGGGAAACGTCACTAGATAAATAATGGAGTTTAAAGACGAGTAGAAAACAAAGGAAAGGGAAACTTCAATATTGAACTACTCCCATCTCCCACCTCATCTCAAAGTCACCCAGCCAAGCTCTGCATCGTGGAAGAGAACTGCTGCAAACAAGAAAGGCAGAACATGTTCCATGTTGGCTAAAGCCAGAGGGAAATAGTAAATGTTTATCACATGGTTTTTGGAAGTTTCTTCCCTTTTTTTTTTTCCCTAGGACAAACTGCTGACATTTTCCAAGCAACATTTTTCTTGCACTGAAGGAAGTATGCGAGCTTGGGGCTTGTGTAGTGGCTTCAAGAGTGGAACAGAATCCAAAGGAAAGCTACAGGCTAACTTTGATTTTAAAAAGAGAGCAAATCTGAGTTTCCTAACCCAAATGTGCAGCTGAATCACTGTAAAAGGGGAAAAAAAGCAACACATTGATTCCAAATTCTCCAGTATTCAGTGCAGTGCTGACTGCAACCTCCTGCATGTACACACCAGCACCACTGCTTGTGGCTGCTGGGTTTGAAGGTTAAACCTGGTTTCTTCCACGCTAGCACAGAGCTACACACTCAAAACCCATGGAGAGCTAACAGAGCTGGAGAGCCTGACCCATTTAGACAGTTCTCCACTCTAGGACTTTGCTAGGGAAGTTGATAAGGCAAGCATATGCTTAAAAGATAGCTCTGTTACAACAATCATCTCTCCCCAGAGATATCTTCACAGCTCATTTGTTAAACCCCCCCAAAGAACAGAGGGGAAGAAGCAGCTTCAGTTGTTTTTAAGCTGTACCAAGCAATGAGAGCTGCCTTCCAGCCTTGCTGCTACTTCTAACAAGCTGCACTTCAAGGCAATGCATTTACCACACGAGCAGCTTCATTTCAAACCTGGTGTGAACAAAGGCAGAGCGAGACACGAGCTCATCACTTCTAGGCAGATCCTGTATCCCCCCCAGCTCCATCTTTATACCCACTCCAACCAGGCTCCTGGCTCAGGGGTTCTGCTCTAATTTAAGGATGGGATTTTCACGCTCATTTGCAGACAAGCCCGTGCTCAGTCCTACAAATGGGAAAGCAACGTCGTCCCCATCAAAAGGTACCAGGGGGCTTCTGTTAATGAGCTTTGGCTTGGTCCCAAGCTTTGGGGGTTTTTTTTCTTGCCTGAATACATCTGAAGGCAGCAGGAAGAGCATTGCTGCCTGGCTGCAGGTGGGTGTCTGCAAAAGCAACTGCTGCCTGGGCAGCAGGCAGGGCTGGGACAGCAGCTCCTGGGAGTTTATCACCATCCAGGAAGGAAATACATTTGTAAAAACTCAGTTGAAACGTTGCTGCTACAAATGTGGACACAGGAATCAGGTCTGGACCGTTTTGGACACGGGAAGATGCCCAAACCCTGAGGACCTCAGCCCGCTCTCACTGGGCAAAAGCCTCCCAAAGTCACTTGGGAAGCCTGAACTGAGCCCTTCAGAGCACTGATAAAGCCAGAAATACTTTTCACTGCTCATCAACCTCCTTTTGATGACCTTACAACCACAAACAGCTGTTTATTTTGCTTGTTAGCTCGTTTAAAATGTTCTTTCCAACGCACAATCAAAAGTGTCAGGCATTTTCCAGGAATTTTCAGAGCAGAGAAAGTTTGGCACACTATTATTTGAGAATCACTGAAAGGGTGCAATTAGCTTAAGAACAAGCATCTATTCTGGGTGGCAACCTCAGGATCCTTCCTCTGGCATCCAAACAAGCCCCATGTGACAAGCGGATGCCAAGCAGCCGAGCCTCCCTCCCGCTCAGGCATGCATACAATTCCCATAATATCTGCCTCCCAGCCTCGCTGGGAGCTCAGAAAGCTGGGCAGAACCTGCAGGCAGCTGTAACCCTTTGTAAGCTTTGAGAAAGCTGCAGAGTTTCAGGAAACACACCCAACACCCCAGCCCTTGAGCAAGGTGCAGCCAGATCCCCACTGCTTGCTGCAGGAATCGGGGCTCACGCCTCTCCTGCCCACTGTGTTTTCACATGAATATCAAATCAGTCCCTTATCCAACCTCAGCTAACAGGTTTCCACCATCCAAACCTCCAGGAATGCAAAAGGGGTGAGCTTTGAGTTCTGGAAAAATGAGGCTTGCCCTGAAGGAGGAACGAAGCCTCCAGGATCAAACCCTGCCAAAGGCTTTAGGGCGTCGCTGAATCACACCTCCCGATCAGAGCGGGATGGTTTGGAGCAGCACACACCCTCCTAGAGTGTCAGGCTCCTTTTTGGGGGGTCTGAGCCCCCCGTGCTCTCCCCAGCTGCTCGCTGACATCCCCGGGGAGCTCAGCACTCGCTCGTGGCCATAGCAACCCCCGTTCATGCGCAGAAACGGTGAAGAGAGGGGAGGAATTTGCTCCCCAGCTCAAAAATTATTCATGAGAAATTAGTGAGAGCTACAAGAAGCCCTCTGAAGCGTGCTCCCCCCCCAGCCCTGCCTGGGAGCAGGCAGGCAAAGGACCTTCCCCTCCATTCCCCTCGGCAAAAGGCTGTTAATTTAATATTAAAAAAGGAAAAGAGCCCTCGCTTGCCATGTCAGTCCTGAAGCACCAGTCTGAGTGTGTGGTTTTTTGTTGTTGTTCTTAATTAGGAGAAAAACCTTCCTGAAGGGAGTCCCTGAGCAGTTGGCAGGGAGGCTGCTCACCCCATCATTGCTTTCAGCCCCCCTCTCCTACCCCTCTAGTTTAGCTCCCTAAGCCAGCACGAGTTGCTCATATCAGAGATTTCTGACTCTGTTTGAATTTCATTTTTTTAAATTGTTTTCTTTTTCCCCACTCCAAATGCCAAACCTGATCTTGCACCAAAAGGTAACTTGAGGCTGCAGACAGAGACTCCTGGGGGTGCAGCGATGCTAGGGGGAGAGGGGCAGCCCTGAGCCACCCTTTCCCCATCCCTCTGCCCCACACACACACAACCTTTTGCTTATTTTCCTCTTAGCCTTTTCCTGCACCCACATCCAGTCCAGCCAGCGAGGGGCAGAGTAATCCTGTTATCTACTGCAGAGAATAAACTGACATGGATACAGAAACTACCCAGTCAGGATATATAAGAAGATGATTCAATTAAAAGACCATCTTTAGTCACAATTACATGACGGCCAGCAAACCAGCCAGCTCCTTACCATCCCCACCCCACCAGAGCTCAGCGTGTGTTTAATGGCAGCTGCAACTCAGGGACCACTTCTCCCCCTCCCTCTGGAGCAGGCAGAAGGTTTGCTCAAGCCCTGGCAGGAGGAACGTGTGTGCAGAGGTGCCAATTCCCCTCCAAAAAGCCTCATTTCAGCCATTTTATGCTCATTGTTTTCTGTCCAGTTTTATGCAAATTCTTCCTACGGAGAGAGGTGGATGGGAATGTATTTGCCATGCTCTGAGTGCAGCCAGCTCATCTCATCTCCACCTTTGGGGATGCTGATACTGTCCTGATGGGTCATCCTGGGATGCAGGAGAGCTTGACACACCTTGCACCCTTTTCACCATTTCCCAGCCAACTGGCTACTAGAGATTACAGGGTGACTAGTGGCTCTTGTTGCACCTCCACAGCCACATCCCAGTGTGGAGCAATTCTGACCTGGCCTTTCAAGGCTGAGACAGAACCACACAATTATGGGTATGGAAGGAAAGATGCCAGGGCAACGGGAGAAGGAACACAAAAAGCAGCAAAATTGGGCTTCTCCAAAGACTTTGGTTTCTGCTTTACCAAATTCAGATGCTCCACAGGCAGGAGAGAGGCTGAGACTTGAGCTACGTGCAGGGGAGACCGACCTGCAGGGAGCTCTGGGGCTGTGAAAAGAGTCCTCCCCAAACAGATGTCTGGCAGAGCATGTTCTGAAAACAAACCAGCAACACTGAAACCCAGTTGCTGTTATCAGGGCTTTTAGGACAGGTTTCCCAGTCAGTCTTTTGAGAGGTTTTCATTTTAATCAGATCAAATTACAGCAACAGACAGGTAGGACCGATGCATAAAACTCGACACAGCATCTCCAGAGCAACACGGCTGCAATTACACCTCAACCATCTGGCCTGTGTTGAAACCTGGGGCAGCTCAGAGAGCAGCTTTCCCCCCTCAGCATGGGCAGGCTTGAAGGGAAAGGCTGAATTTCTATGCTGGGATGTGCCAGCCATTGCTGGGGGTGTCAGAGACACAACATCCTCCTTGCACCCACAAAGCTCACAAGTCTGCCTGGATGGATGGAGGGATGGATGGATGGAGGAGAGCAGGGAGGCAGATTTCCAGGTCACCAGTTTGTACATACTTTTTGCATTCCTCTAAAGCATGAAGCCAGCCCAGCAGGCTGCACTTTCCTCTGTGCATGGAGCTCTCTAGGGCCTCAAGAGCCAAAGCATCTCAGCGCAAGGATGGTTTGGGCAGAGCAGAACAGACAAAGGCTGCCATTAAATAGTAATGAAAATACCCAGCACGGTTTGTGGGAGGAAGACGACACTAATCACCTCCCCAAGGAGCTCACCTCCATCATCTCCATCTCCTCATGCCCAGGGGCTGCAGGATGCTCTAACACTGCTGCCACTGCCTTGGGGCTGCCTGCAGTGCAGGGGTGTGGACCCTGCTGTGGTACCTGGTTTGTTTGCTTGCTTGCTTATTTTCATCTTAGCTTGATGTCTGCCCTGGGGGGTTGTCTGTAGGTGCTCTGGAATAACCTCCTTCCCACACCAGCTTGGATCCAAACAAACCCACTGTACAAGAGAGCAGGAGGCTCCAATCAGCTTACACCCAGATTACCACAGAGCCACCAACTCCTTTTGCAAGAAAAAGCTTATTAGTAACCCAAGAAGTCAGGGCAGCACTTTTACATCTTGCCTTAAAGCTCTCTGGATTAGAAGAGAAGCACCCTAATTAAATGACAAGGTACATATGTTTCTGATGAATGCTGGTATTTACACCACTGCCTCCCCCCTGTTTCCATCCCATTACTCAGCTGTGTCTCAGCAACAGGCAGCCCCCAGAGCAGGAATTAAGGGGTTAGACACACACGTCATCCCTGCCTGACTTGGAAAGCAAGAAAGTCAAAAGACACGCTGTGATAATAGAGATCAAAACCCAATTAACGTGCCCCAGGCAGCATCCAGCCACGGCAAAATGAGCCAATGGAAGAGCAAAGGGGGGAGCTGGGTGCAGGTGGACTCAGCACCCCCCTGCCACAGCGGGACAGACGTCCAGGGATGGAGCCAGCAGCAGGTCTCACCCCGAGGTGATTCACACCATGCCCCTGGGAGGCTCTCAGGACACACCAGTCAGCCCTCCAGCAGGGCACAGTAACAGACTTTCCTGCCTGTCCTACTGCAAACATCTCAGCACCCAAGGCTGTTACAAAAATCACCTCCACCACCACCTCCTCACAAGTGACTCCAAAGGCAGAGACCCGCCTACCTTTGCCTTTGCCATTTAAGACACAGTTTTCCCCCTCCAGAGCTCGGGTCAAGGTTCTCCATCTCCTCTCTCCCAAACACAAAGTGTCTCCGTGTGCCGGGGAGGATGCACGAAGCCCCTGGCAGAGCTGTGAGCCCCACGGCTCCACCAGCATCCCCTGGCATGGATCTGCCCTGCCCAGGGACGAGCCCAGGACCCATTCCCAGCCCTCCCTGTGCCCCGCTGACACAGGGCTGTGTTAGCTCCAGCCCACCCATCCCTGCAGGCTGCTGAAGGGGAGAGGGCATAATAGCTGTTATTAATAACTCTGACTTTCTCCTCTCTCCCCTCTCGGCTCCTGCTGGATTTTCCTTCATGAATAATGCAGGAGCTGTGGTGCAGGACACTGCCCACTCTGTCCCCTGCCAGTCCCCGAGCCAGCAGGGAGGGGGTTCAAGTGCCAGCCAGGGCCTGTCCCCGTGTCCTGGGCACCAGCACCGATTTTGTTCCCAGATGCAGCTTCCTTTTGTTCCAGCCCCACTGGCAGTGGGACAGACCCAAGCATCGTGCAGCAAAGCTGCTGAGGAGCCAGAGCAGAGATCTCACCGGCACCAGGGGCAGCCCGTGGATGGAACCTTCCTAGCCAGGGATTTCTGAGCATGTCACCACTATTTCAGCACAATTTCTCCCCTATATTCTCTTTCCAGCTATGGAAAGTGAGGCAATAAAGTGATGAGACTCCCTGCATCTCCTCTTCTACCACATTCCTTTGAGGGACTCTCAGATGGCTCTGGTACCAAATCAAAGTGCAAGAGAGTGATTTAATTAAAGCCCCTTCCCTTTGCCCTGTAGCCACAGTCCTAACGTGCCCCAAACACGCTTCACAGACTCTGCTGAGAGTGTTGTTGATTGCAAGGCACAGGATGAAGCCTGGGAAGTGCAAACCCCTCCAGTTCAAGCCAGAGAAGCTGGGGAGGAGACTGGCCCAGGTTCCAGAGGACACACTTTGGACAGCATGGGCTTTCCTGCCCTTCTACAGCTGAGGTGGAAAAAAAACAGTGAAAATTCCCTTTGAGGGCCCAGCTGCTGTTCCTGGAGTGCAGAAAGCACAAAGCACACTGCAGAGCCAAGCTTCAAAGGTCTCTCAAACCCTGCCTGCTCCCACCCTGGAGACTCCGTGCCTGGTACAAAGCATCCATCCTACCTCCAGCTGCTGGGAGGTGTGTGGCCTCCTCCCCAAGCCCCCCAACACCCCTGGACTGCACCACATCCACCCTCTCCAACCACAGAGGTCTGACAGGAGGCTTGAATGCAGTGGAGCACGAGCAAACAGAGCAAAGCAGCTGCCTCCTCCCAACCCTGCTTGGCTCCAGCCGTTGTGCTGAATCACTCCCTGCCTTGCCAGCAGGGCTGGTGGGACCCTCCTCGAGCCTTGCTCCAGACTCAGCACCCAGCAGCAGCAGCTGTGCCTCAACTCCTGGAGCATCACAGCCCACCGAAGGCATTCAGAGCCTAGCTGAGGATAATCATCTCCCAGCAGAGCCTGCACTGTCCTGCCCTCCATGTAATTAGCTCCATCTCTAGCAGTTAAATGCTTTTCTGTCTCGAGCTGGCAGGGGAGATGCGTGAGGGTGGCTGCTGGGGTGCAGAGGTACCCGGGCACGGCTGTGCCAGCAGCGTGGGCTGAGCAGTCAGAGGGGAACAGGTTTTCCTCACCGTGTCCCCCATGGTGCAAAGAGTGTGACTCAAAGCACAGGGGAGGGCAGGGTAAAATAGAGAGTGAGTCAAAGGACAGAGGGTGGGCAGAGAGGAGCAAAGATCAGGAGGCTGGGGCACTTCTGCTGCAAGGACAGCAGGAGAGAGTTGAGGTTTTTCTGCCCGGGGAAGAGAAGGTTCCAGGGAGTCCTTCTAAGGGGCCTGCCAGAAAGCTGAGGGCAGACTTTTATACAATGAGTGGTGAACCCCTGGCCCAGGCTGCCCAGAGAGGTGGTCACTGCCCCATCCCTGGAACCATCCCAGGGGAGGTTGGCCGGGGCTCTGAGCAACCTGCTCTAGTTGGGGATGTCCCTGTCCCTGCAGGGGTTGGACTAGGTGAGTTTTAAAGGTCCCTTTCAATCATTCTATGAGTCCATGCCAGCAGGGTCCCAGAGCTGGAGGGCACGTGGTTGTTTGCAGCTCTGCAACGAGAGCCAAAGGCTGCAGCAAACCCTGCACCACATGGGTAGCAGTTCCCATACAGATCCCAAATCCCCACTGCAGGGCACTTCTCCCCCCAGTAACACCAGTATGGGCACACCAGCCTCCCTGTCACCACAGAAGACCTTTAGTGGCACTGCACTTGTAGGAAGAGGGAGCTCTCTGGCCTGGCATGGGCCATGGCATGGGATGAGCCGTGGCACTCGGGCAGCTCTCTGGAGGATGTAGGATGGGGCAGCAGGACAGCCTGTACAAGGACACAGGGACACAGGGGTTTTTCCTTCTTGAACAGGGAAAGGGGAGATTGCTCTCCTCCCAGAAATGCTTCCCTAGTCCAAAGTCAGCTTCTCCCAGACCTGCTCCAAGGTCCCACCCGGGTCACTCAACCTCCTCCTCCGGATGACTCAACACTTTCTGATCCATGAGGACCAAAGTGATTCTGCATTCCAGCTCTAAGGTGAAAAAAAATCCCCAAAATCTGAATCTTAGACTTTTTCTCCATCACTCCCAGCCTTGTACGTCCTGTGGTTTACAAATTTCCCAGCAGGGAGATGCAGCTTTTAAAGAGGCAACCACCAGCCAGTGAGGAGAGGTGATTTAATTAAAAAAAAAAAAGAGTATGGTTTGCATATATATATCTCAGTTCCAGTGGTAATTAGGAAACAGATGGGGGAAGGAAAAGAGAAAGAGAGGAATCATTGTTAGGTTAATTGTCTGAAGTCACTAAATGAAATATAGGTGGCTTGATTTCCCCAGAGGATCCTACACAAACTTCAGGATAGACTTTTGCAGAGAATAAAGGAGGGAGTTTCCCAGTGAAGGACAGCAGAAGATTATGGGTAATCAGGCAAGAACAGAAGTGATAAACCCAAAGCAAAAACAAAGCTCCTCTTTGTAGCTTCAAAGGAGGAATCGACCAATCCGATCCACAACTTCATTACCATCTTATTAAAAAGCTATTTCCATTTTCCTGATTAAATGGGTGTGAGCAGAGAAGTCTTTGTGGTCTGGGCTGTCCTCCAGGGAGGAGATGCTGAGAGGTCTAAGCCCTGGGGACAGTTTGGATGACACCTTTTTGAGCAAGCACTTCAATTCTCTTGCTTCCCAAGGTGCCCTCCAAGGATGCACCTTCCTCCCGGCTCAGATGTACCCAGAACCTGATATTTTGGAGCAAACACAGCAACATTTCTCCTGTTTTCTGGCTCCTGGCTCCCAGGAGTTTGGTATTAATGCTCTCTGGATGTTGTATGCCAAGGGTTATGTTCTTATCTTGGCCAACAAGAACAGACAATTCCCCCTCCCCAAAATTTACCCTTTAGTAGCAATTACTGTTCTAATAACTTTAAACCTCAAACCACTATCAGAAGGTTATTTGTGACAGCAAATTTAATCACAGGCACACCTCCATCTCCACAAGCCCCCCAAATCCCTTCTCCCCCACAAAAGGGCATCATAACCACCACCAGAGTCTGACTCTGCTGTCTGCACTTCTCATTAACCCAGAGTAGCAGCCGAGATAATTACAGAGGCAGCCTTGCTGATCCGGATTATTGGGCTTGGGCAATGCCCAACGGGTGAGCCAACAAGCCCCAACAGATTTCAAACCACTAGAAAATTAGAGTGTGGCTGCAAGGTGGAAGGATAAGGGACCCAATGCAAGGGAACAATGAGAGCAGGACCGAGCTGTGGGATTTGAAACCATAAGCCACATTCCTACCAATTGATTAATTACTTCTCTCTGTTTCCTCCTGCATTCAGGCAATGCCTTCCTGCTATCTGGTGAAATTAAAACACCATCCAGCCTCTTGAAGAATAACATTAAAGAGATAAAAGATCTGAGTTTAAAACTGGAATTCCTTTTAATCTGCCTGGTCTGTCTAATGCAGATTCTGAGCTGAACCATCAGGATACCAAAGAGACGAAACACGAGGCAGGACTGGGCTTGTGAAATGATGCCTGGGAGAGCTGGGTGTGGAAACCAGCATTGCTCCCTGTCACTGCAGAGCTGGAGGATGAGGAGGAGCTGGAGGAGAGGCAGATTGGCCATGTCTGGAGAGGAGACAGCAGCAGCTGCTGCAGAAGTCTGTCTACAATGGCATTTTCCCACTGCCAGCCGTGCCTCTCACCCCAAACCCTCTGCATTTCACACAGCCACTGCAGAACTGATCCTCCTGCAAGAATGTCAGACTTAATGCCCAGAGTCACCAAATCTTGCCAGCAGCCCTAAACTGAGAGATCTGCTCTTGCCATTGTGCCCAGCCTGGTGAGGCCACAGCACCTTCACTTCCCCACGCAGGAGCACAGCAGGTTTGGCTCTGCACCTCTCCATGGGGCTGCAGTATCTGTGTGGTGTCTCCTGGTGATGGCCTGAGGACATGGAATTGTAGAATGGTTTGGGCTGGAAGGGACTTTTAAAGCTCATCCAGTCCAACCCCCCTGCAGGGAGCAGGGACATCCCCAACTAGAGCAGGGTGCTCAGAGCCCCGGCCAACCTCCCCTGGGATGGTTCCAGGGATGGGGCAGCGACCACCTCTCTGGGCAGCCTGGGCCAGGGGCTCACCACCCTCAGCATCCAAAATTTCTTCCTTCTCTCTAGCTAAAATCTCCCTCTTTTGGTTTCAGACCATCACCCCTTGTCCAACAGCCCCTGCTAAAGTCAGCTCCCACCTTTCTGACAGGCCCCTTTAAGCACTGAAGGGCTGCTCTAAGCTCTCCCTGGAGCCTTCTCTTCTCCAGGCTGGACAACCCCAACACCCTCAGCCTGTCCTCAAAGCAGAGGGGATCCAGGCTGCAATAAGGTCTCTCAGGACATCCCCCTGACCCCGAAGAACGAGCCACCAAACCTTTGTTGACAACCTTCCCTCCTGACCTTTACAACCCTGCGTGCTCCCCGGAGACGAGCTGATGCACAGCGCACATTAGCATCATCATCCTCGTGGCAGAAAAGCAGTCAGAGAGATCTGCTCTCTGCACGACTCCAGACAGCAGCAGGACACTGCCAGCACTGCAGTCTGAAAAATTTCCCATCCTAGTGGATGCTGTCGTCTGCCTGGTGATGGACAGCCCAGACGGCGCGTTGCAGAGGTGAGGAGGAGGAGAGGCAAAGCCTGGCAGGAGGTGACGGCCTCAGTCGTGCCACAGAAAGCAGTGGCAGGTGGTCAGAAGCAGGGCTGGTTGCCAGCTAAATAAAAAAAAAAATCAGCCCTGCTGGAAGATGAATGAAGTCACTGGGGATTAACTCAGTCCAATATCTCTATTGCTTTAGGCTGGGGACAGCGCAAGCTGCAGGCCTGGGAGAGGGGGAATAATGAGGAGGAATAAAGGCTCCCCAGGGAAGATGAGCCATGTTCTCTTTTCAGGACCCTTGAAATCCCATTGATTGCTTACAGGCTTATGTTGGGCAAGAAGAGGCCACTGGAGATGGTTCTTCTTTCCCCTCGGAGAAGCCTGAAGAGGCTTTTAGGACTGGTCGTGTTTCAGGGGTAATGAGCTGCTGGGGAGGGGATGAGATTTTTCCTGGGATGGAGCAAGGAGAATCCTGAGCTCCTTCTGCAGCTCAGGCTTGGTGCTTTGTCAGGGTCTAAACAGGCCCAGGGCAGCAGCTAGGAAACAGCTCCAACTCAACCTAAAGCCCTTTATTAGAGAAGATGCCCTTCCTATTCCTTGAACTGGCAGCATGCAGGAGTGAACAGAGTGCTGCCTTCTGCTTCCTCAGCCCTGCAAACCTCCTGCAGAGTCACACGGAATGCCTTCAACAATCCTATAAAGTTTCTGGCTAGAATAAACTAATCATATTTCTCTTCTGAATGAAACTGTGGAGAAAAAGCAGCTGGTTTCTTCCAGTCCTTGTCTCTTCTCCTTGCAAGCTTACAGCCTGTCTGAGCCCTGAGTGAGAAGGGACTCTGAGGAAGGGGTAGGAATATGGTGTGAAACCCAGGGATTCACATTCATGTCTGAAGGCAATTGCCTCTCCTGCCTCTCCTCCTCTGCAGGAGGAAGATGCCTTTTATCTGCCTGATTAACACTTGAGGCTGGATTTTAAAGACCCTCCAGAAGTTCCAGTTAGCTGTTTAGCGCATCTTTAACTCGCTCTTGAAACATCACTACTCTGCTAGCAGGATCCCAGCTGTATTTGTGTTCTCATTTCAACCAGCTCTTCTAGCTTAGAAACTCATCACAAAACCCTGACCACAACCCACGTACACCTCCTGGGCTCCCATGGGGATGCTCAGCTGCAGGGCAGGACCCTCTGCATCCTCTGTGCCCAAAAGATACCTGAGAAAGGGGTCTCAGCCATTGGGCCCAGCCCAGATGTGCAGAGGTGCCAAGGATGTGGTCAAAGAAGCAGGATGGAGCCCATGAGGAGGGCTGAGGTCCATGCTTCTCCATCCAGCAGCAGTGGTCCCCCCTGCTCCCTCCCTCCTTCCCTGGGAGCTACAGCCACCAGCACGGGGCTGTAATTAGCCAGGAGCACGCCGTGGTGGCAGCCCAGCTCCAGAAGCTTTTCTTTTGCCCTCGTTGCTGAAGACAACCCTGGATTTGTCACAGATTGTGATTCAGAAATAGAAAGAGAGTGGCACACATCACTCCCAGCAGCCCGGGGTCCCTCAGCACTGGGATAATTAGGATTTTAGGCAGGTGACAGATTGCCCTGGCCCAGGGCTGGGCTGTCTCTGAGGCACATCCCTCTCCACAGCCTCTCTCTGTGCAGGCTTGTGGGGAAAGGCTGGTGGCAACCTGGGCTGAGCCTGACCCCTCTCACCAGCCCCAGGCGGCATCTGGGCAGTGCTGCCCATCCCAGGGCAGGAGGGAATTGTGCTGTGGGGCTCCATCTGCCTTCCCCCATCTCAGCAGCTGCTCAGAATCGATACCAGGAGCATCACCAGCGTGGCTCAACAAGCCCCTTTTTCCTGGACAATAGGCAGCAGCAGGCAGAGGCTGCATTTCCACTCCAGAGCAGCATTTGTTTGCTTTCTGGCATGTAACTTCCCTGGCCGTGCACGTACCACGTCCCTGCTGTTGGCCTGCCCTGTTTTATTTTGCAAGGTCTCCTTCTAATTGAGAATGAGGATTTATTGCAAAGGGATTGACGTATGTTGACTTGAACCAGGCAAAAGTGCTGATTTAATGCATTCAGCAGCTCAGAGAATAAATATTTAGTGTTCACCCAGGGCCTCAAAGGTTTCTTGACACAAGGAAAAAACACATACTGGTCCCTGCAACATGGACAGTCCTTGTCTACTTGTGGGGAAACTGAGGCATGGTATCTAAATAGTTGGTTCAAGGTCACAGCCTCCTGGTAGCAGAGCTGGAATTAGTGTCAGGACTTCTGGTTTTGTCCTACAGAAGATTTTCAATAACTTTTTAGCTGACTGAGCGTGCTGAGCCAACTGCAGGTGTCTGGTTTAACCTTCTTGTGGCTCAGCACTCTCACCCTGCAGCCCCATCACTCTGCCCAGACCTGCTCCATCAACAGGAGTCATGAAGGGAAAATCCTTCCCTATGCAAGGGTGGAGATGATGGGTGTCATGGGGCATCGTTGCCAGGGATGGCTGGGAGGTTGGGAAGGGGCACAGATACCCAGTGACCCTGATCTCCACACTCAGAGCCAGCAGCTATGAGGGTTTCTAGAGCACTGGAGGCCAGCTCGAGTCTTTCTAGAGGTCCAAGCATGGAACTGGCACTTGTGCTTTCTAACCAAGCCCCTTCCCTCCCATGTCAGATGCTCCAAGGCTGCACCCAGAGTTTGTCACTGCAGTAAAGCAGGGAGCAGTGCACAGAGGGAGCCTGATCTGAGGGCTGAAGAGAAACTGAAAGTCCTGCTGCTCTCCTGCTAGTTGATCCTTCTCATCCCTCAGCTGGGCTGTGTCTGGGGCCCACCCCTCCTACACCCACAGCCAGCTGCAGGGCAGGGAGAGCAGTGCTGGTCCTGACAAACCACCCCCAGCATGACTACACCCACTAAAGCAAAGCACTTCCCAGCCTCCAAGCCCTAAGCAGGTAGCATTAGCTCCACGGATGCTCTCTGCCCCTGTGGGCAGCCCAAAACCATCCCGAAGTTCAATCAGACCACTCCTGCCTAAGCCTGGCAGGGATTAGACACCGAAAAGTTCACAGATGCCATTTCCCTACTTGTCAGAGGCACAGGGCGGCTGGGGCTGGCTCTTCTCACTGGTCGGCTGTGTGGCCACCATCCCTGGCTGCACTGAGTGGAAGTGACACGCTGCTGCTCGCTGGCCACTGCTCCAACATCTGCCTGGAGCCGACCCCGGGGGCGTGCTGGCTGCTCTGAACAGGAGCCTGATGCTCATCTCTGCCCATGACACAGCCACGCTGCTCAGTGTGGGCTAAATCTCCCCCTGACATGCTGCTCCCTGTGATGGGAACCAGAGACGCAGCCAGGGCAGCTCCCTGGCATGGGGAGGCTGGCGAGGGGCTGGGGAGGTGGCTCCTGGCTCTCCCTGGAGAGATTATGGAGCTGGGATGTCCCTGTGGTCTACTCCCAACTCCTGCCTGCAGTCACACCTCAGCCTGCTCCACAGGGGCTGCGTTTTGGCTGTTCAAGGTACCCTCATGTATCTGGAATGATATCCTGCACCGCCAGACCAAAAGCTTACAGGGAACTTCAGAGTTTCTCCTCCTTATCCACTCATTCTGCTGAAGGAGGTTTTCTCCAAAGAGTTCCTGCCTGGCTGGTTCAACCCTGGTACATGTCAATGCTCTGAGAAAACAGCTCAAAATACTTCTTGACCTTAAATTACCATGCTTTTAAAAGCCCATGATATTACTCAGAGGACTAGCAGTGGGGCACAGAACCTTCCAGCCACCTCTCTGCAACAGAGTCAGCACATGTGGCACAGTTTTCTTCCCATCCAAGGGATCTCTGGTTGCCCACACGTTGCCAGCTCTTACCTCGACACCAGCAAAGAGAAACCAATGTCACAAAGCACACCCAGCAGTCCCTGGGGAGCCACCTCCACTGGTGGCACCTCGAGCCAGCCAGCCTGGGTGTGGAGCCTTGGTGTGGAGCCCTGGGGCAGCTGCACAGACCTCTCAAGATATCACTTGAAAGTCTCTGCCAGACTTTCTCAGGCAGCTGATGGGCTGCAAGCCCTTGCAAGCTGTAGGACAGTCTCCTGTTTTTCTGTGGTGTTAATTTTTCTACCCCAGCCAAAACTTTTCTCATTTTTTTCTTTTTTAAAATGTAACCCAGTGGACTAATATCACGTTCTAGCAAAGTGAAACCACATCTAAGGTGAAGCAAATCAGGAGCTGGGCTAGCAAGGGTTTCTGAGGACAAGGAAGGAGAAGATTCATCCATGGTGCCAGGAGAGGGAAATGCCATTTAAAACCAGACAGTGCTCTGGCAAAGCCCAGATTGAACGAAGACTAAATAAGAGCTGACAAGCTGACATTTGAAAATGCAATTAGCTGCCTTGTAGAGCCACCCTGTTATCTTATTGTTAATTATATGTTTGCTCAGTCTAAGAGGCAATATACTTATTTCAAATTCATTCTCAGGCTCCCCTGCTTTGACTGGTCCCTTCAGTGAAGAACTCCTGTCCTTCCCCCTCAACCCCACCTCACATGGTTACAGTGATTTTGACTCCCACAAAAGGACCATGCTATCATATAACTTCCATTATAAACCTACTCTTGGTCAAACATCTAAAGCAGCAAGTGAATTCCCAAGGTAATAGGTGCTGGGAACAACTGGATGCCAGTGAGAACATGGAGACTCACTGCATTCATTTCCCATTTCCCCAGGGAAGTGCCATCCCTCCCCAGAAGGACATGGAGACTCACTGCATTCATTTCCCCAGGGAAGTGTCATCCCTCCCCAGAAGTGACAATCCCAGTCACCCCACCAAATTTAACTAACCTGTTTCTGCACCACTTGGTCCAAGATCTGCAATCAGAGCTGCACTGATTCATCTACGACTCCCTAATTCCTCTCTTAATTGTGATAGTTGTCTTTTAAGTGGATTAGCATGTGGCATGGGCCCTTTTATGGGCATAAACATCAGGCACATTTGTTTGTCTTGCAAAGCGAGTTAGGGAGAAGGATGAAGCGTTACAGCTGAGCCAACACAACAACCTCCTGGGTAAAAAGTCTGCCAGGAACATTTAGGAAGCACAGGCTTCCCAGTTTGTCTCCTGTCACTCACAGGAACCAATCCCACCATTCCAAACCCCAGGCTCCCTAGAAAGGTTGGTTTGTTTGAAGAGGGAAGTTTGCATAGCCAGGCAGATGAGGAAACTGGAGTCCATGAAAGAAAACATTAGAGAGAAGCCTGCTCTGCTGGGCTCAAGCCAGATTAGCCTCACAGCTGTCACCATGGCCAGGAGATTTCAGACGAGGTCAACCAAAAATACATAGCCATGGCCTCAGCTGATGATATTGTTGGAAAATAAAACCCCGCAGGCATTGACATCTGGATACTAGAGCTGTCAATAAGAGATGTCAGCCTGTGATAAGCAACATGATGTTTTGAAGGACACTTTTACTGTATGCATGTTTGGCTTCCAATAAGTGTAGCCCACGCATTTTAAATAAACTAATACGTGTAAGAATTAACTCAAACTTCAGCTTTTCTGGGCATAAGGGAGGGAGCACTTATTTTTGACAAGAAGTATTAAGATATTTTACACGAGAATTCAAATTTACTAGATCTGATGGAGGAAGGAAATAGGATTAGCAGTTCATTAGGTTTTGATATGGTTTTCAGGAGGTGGTTCTCAGTGCATGCTCACATATGTAGCTTCAGTGCAGAGTGCATCAAATCCTCCCTAGCCATGGTCTTTTGAATTTCCAATAGAAGTAAAAATAAGCCAAGATTTCAGTCCCCAGTCGTGCTGCAAGCCTTGCAATTCAACCACAGCCAGACTGCTCAAAACGACTGTGCCAAGCCATGGTCTGGGGCATGCCAGATGTATCATGAAAGGAAGGCTGGGCTGAGAGGAGCTCCAGGGGTGCCATGCATGCTGTCACATGTGCATGGCTACAAAGCCTCACTTCTCTCCTTCCCCAATCTCCCCCCCACTCGCCTGCACACATCTGTGAACACGTCACAGGGACTCGAACAGAAACCAATGAGCTTGCAACAAGCAGTCTTTGTTGCTGGGTCTGGTAGGAATCTGAAAGCAAGATTTCACGAATCCTGACACCATTTAAGTGACAGCAAGAAAGAGAGCTTTTTCTAAGCCCTCAACTCAATAAGGGTACAGCTCAGCATACAGATGTGTCTTTATCAACTGCAGAGCCATGCTGTGCTGTTCAGCATGTTAGTAACTCTCCCAGCTCTCACAAACGGGGCTGTGTAATTAAACACGAGGTGGCTGGTGGTACCATACCCTACTGGGGAACTGTTCAGAGCCTGTGGAACAAGATGCAGGCTGGCTCCAAGTACTAATCATCTAAATAGCTTGAGGAAGAGTGACGTTTACCACCACTCACACACCAGAGCGCAGGCAGCTCCTCATTAACTGAGCAGACCGTGTAGAGCTTCCAGGAGCAAGTCAAGAGTCAGGGCTGCTCTTCACCTTTTCAGCTTGCTGGGTAAGAAGGGGATGCTGTAATTTCTTTCCCTCCCTCCTCGCCCCCAGGCTGTGTGAATATACAATAAAAGCTGCTGTGAATATCCAATAAAAGTTGCCTCACAGTGAGATGAGGATGAGAAGTCAATCTTCATGCAGGAGAAGAGGTTAACTCAAAGCAATGTAGAGAAGGAACAGATTGTTTTGCTTCTTGCCGGTGAAAACCCTCAAGGTGACAGGATAACAAAACAATTCTGTTTGGAAGGGACCACGGCAGGTCAACCATGAGCTGAAAGCAGGATCAGCTACAAGGTCAGACCAGGTTGCTCAGGGCTTTATCCAGATGGGGCTCTCAACACCCACCCAACAAGGGTGGAGCTCATCCCTCCTCTCGAGGTCACCTATGCGACTGCTTGACACCCATGCTGGAGGATGGGGTGGGGGGTTTTCTTGTTTCAACCCGTGCCTGTTATCCCTTCTCCTCACCCAGGCCAGGAGGAGGAAGACGGAGCCCCAGGGAGCAGGGGAGAGCCCGGAGCGGGGCGGGGGTCGCGGGGTTCAGCACCCTGGAGAGCGGCCGGGACGGGACCGGCACCGCGGAGCTCGGCCCGGGTCTTCCTCAGCCCCCGGCCACCCTCTTCCTCCGAGCCCCCCGACCCCTGCAGACTTCCATGCTTCCTTGCCAACTCCAGATAAAGCATCCTGGAAGCACCTTTCCTTGTTGAAGGTTGGGGATGGGACACTGAGGCTCCACCCTCACAGGGTCATGGAATGCTTTGGGTTGGGAAAGACCTTGAGGAGGGAGTCCAACCATTAACCCAGCACTGCCAGGGCACCACTAAGCCACGTCCCTCAGTTTGGAATGAAACCTTTAAAAAGTGAGGAGTGTATGACCTGTTTGTGCACCCAACCTACGCAGGACACCAAGGAAATTAAACGGAGAGCCTGAATGCTTAGAATCACAGGATTGTTTAGGTTGGAAAGACCTTTCAGATGATTAAATCCAACTGTCAACCCAGCACCACCGCCGAGTGTAATGCTTGTTCAAAAGCACTGCTCTCTGAGTGAGCCCTAGAACACAGAAGCCACTTTTCCTCCTTCAGAAGCAACTACTTAATACAAACGAAACCTGGAAAGCAACAGGTCAGTGTGGTCTCCTCAATTTTAGAGGCACTGCATTTTCTTTTAACTTGGAGCTTCTTGGGGTCGATGGGATCACTAGGAAAAGCAAACATTTCACAGCAGAAAGGGGATTTCACAATGTTTTCTGCAGATTCAAGGAGAGTCTTATCCATCCCACAGTTCACACTGCAATTGCCAGCCCTGCCCATCTGTGCCAGGGCATTTCAGGAGGAATATACTATGCAGGCTGACAGTGAAACAGTATCACCCTTGCTGTGACTTAGAAGGTCTGTAGGATCCCATCAGTCCCCATGCTGGAAGATAGTGAAATCTACTGTGAAGGAGGCAGAAAACAATAGAAAACCTGCCAGGAAGTGAAATGAACCTCCAGGTTCACCTTGCACCAAGCCTCTGGGTGATGCTCCCTTTAACTAGCCATCTGTAAGGATCAGCGTTTGGTTCCAAAGGTGGGAAAGCAGCATCTAGGACAATCTGTGCTAGGTACTTACCAGCGATGCCTGTGTCACATCTTGAACACGAGATTATTTGTTGCCTGCAGCAGGGAGCAGCAGTGCCCGTTGGAGCAGGGCCTGGCAGGAGCTGGGTCCAGCCCAGACTGCACTGGCCTTCGTGTATGAAGTTGTCAAACCCTCCCAGATTCCAGTGGAGTCACTGGGAGCCACTGCTTCTTGAAGCAAAGTCTCCATTCCCTGTTCCCAAGTCCTGCACCCCATCTTTCAGCCAGCTCTGCCTGCAGCCAGGGCATGATGTTTTGCTCTCCTGTGCCCTTGGGCTGTTCTCTCTAAGCTGCATTCCCACAGTGAGGATAACAGGAGCTGGTTATCACACCAGCCTCAAGAGGATGGGATAAGATCCAGAGGACTCTCAACTGAGGGGACCTAAAGGGGCAAGGCCAGGGCTGGTCCCTGCACAGCATCCTTGGGAACTTCTACTTGGTTTAGCCACACAAACCCATCTCTATTTGTTGAGTTGTTAATCCTGCTCCTCCTATCTCATTAACTAGGAATGGTGATCCCTATAAGCAGGGCTGAGGTCTAAATCCTCCCCTATTTTAATCCATAATAACACAGCATGGTTTCTTTCAGAGCTGGATTTTTTCTTTTTTAAAAAAAGGGAGGGGGATTATTTAGCATAACAACAACTTCAAGCAAGTTCATTCTGAGCTGGATCTCTAAAATTATGCAACAATTATCCTGGACAGCAAAAGTAATAGAAGGAAAGTACGAACCTGCTGCAGCAGGAGGATTAAAAAAAAGAAGAAGATGACAGAGCAGAAGTCATCTAACATATAAAATAAGGAAAATGATTTTTGAAAGGAGTTGCCCAGAGGGCAAGGAGACAAGCTAGACCTCTCTGACAAGATTTGCTAGAGCCTTTCAAAAACTGTAACTGAATACAATCCTCAGCTGGAGCTGCCTGCTCGGTTTTAAGATACAAGGGAATATTTTGATAAGGGCAAACTAAACCCAAGGAACAGTAGAGATTCAAAGGGAAGTACTAGAGTTTAGGTTTCTTTCTTGGATTTTTAAGTCTCCTCCCACGTTTTGCTTTTATTCAAATTCAAGTAAAAACGGATTTTCTACACATGACTCAAAGCCATTAAATGTAAACAATTGTAATGGGTGTAAATCCTCACAATTTGGCTGAATTCTTATTTCATCTAGACAAGCAGAGCTCCACAACTGTGCAGAAACCAGAGGATTTCCCACCTCTGTTATGCTACAAATGAAGGAGCTCTGCCTTACCATTCAGGTTTAGCTACACAGAAGGTTAAGTGCTGAAGAGATTTGAGAGCCTGATGCTGCACAGACAACTAAATTAAAACCCCATAAAAGTCAACACACACACACGCTACTTCTATTACAGAGAAGGAAGAGATTCAGCAGCTCCTGCCGAAGGCCCACAGATAACGTCAGGACTGGCTCACAGATAACGTCAGGACTGCAGAAGTGGCTTGGGAATTTGGCCATTTCATTTCCCCAGGTTTCTTATGCAACCTGAAGTGCAAACCTTTTACTTGTGGGCTCCTTGAGGGTTGTGGCGAGGTGGGTCAGTCTGTTCTCCCAAGGAACAAATGACAGAACAAGAGGAAACAGCCTCAAGTTGGTTTTAAGTGGGATATTAGGAAAATTTCTTCCCCAAAAAGGGTTGTCAGGGCTGTGCCAGGCTGCCCAGGGCAGTGGTGGAGTCCCCACCCCTGGAGGGGTTTCCAAGCCGTGGAGATGTGGGGTGAGGGACACGGGGCAGTGGGGACCTGGCAGTGCTGGGGGAAGGGTTGGAATTGATGGTCTGGAAGGTCTCTTCCAACCAGGATGATTCTATAATTCCTCCTCACCAGAGCACACCAAGAACAAGATGGAGCAAGCACAATCTGAGTAACCAGTACAAGCCTTCACTCTGCCCAGGTAGGCTCTTTCTAGAAACACTGGGGTTTATCCAGACACTCTTTTGCTACAGACATCCCATAACTACTATATTTCTGTTAAACAGTTTAAGCAAATGACAGGAATAGATAGAAGATTCAAGCCTGGCAAGGTTCTTGGGACCTATGAATAATTCACTCTGCCAACCTTCTCCCAAGGACACTAGGTCACCCAACCAGCCCCGAAACAGCATCAGAAGTCAAAATCATTCCAGTGGAAAGTTACACTACTTGAAAAGCCACCTATTTACCATTTCCCATCGGCCTGAACCCAACACCAGCAAAGGTCCCTCTGCCTCCTGTCCATGTCCGTTCTTCCTTTCCTCATGACCTCAGGCAATGCCAACAGCTGCCTGGGGCTGCATTTATAACCTTCCATTTCCATTCCCACTCAGTCCCTGAGAAAATACTGACCCAGTATGGTTCCCACCTGATCTCAGCAGCTTCCCCACTCACCACACACAGGCTGCACCCAGCAGCTCACCCGTGAAGACTCTGAGTGTCCTCCTTCACGGGAGGGACCCAACCACACCAAGACCTACACACAGGGGTCTCATGCCTGTGGCCTCCTCACAGGGTCCCAGGCAGCTGGCAGGAATATGGACATGAAGGAGGAGACATCATTTCTTGCTTATTAAAGACGTTTGACCACCTTTGATGCTTGTGCACTGCAGAAAGCCTTTGTGGTGGCACTCTGCCAGCAGCAGCATCGATTTTATACACAAGACCCATGAAGACGAAGACAATTAGATCACAGCTCAGCAAATAATTCATTATGAATTAATATCGTTTGAGAGCTTGGGATATTTTCCATTTAATCATTAGCTGGGAGAAGAGAGGATTGGATTGACTGACTCGGTTTAAATCAGATCCCAAGCAACACAACTTGGGAAACGCTATGGCCAGCAGCAACCCCCAGCGAGACCCTGAAGATGATGGTGGAGCTTTGTTGGTGGAGTAGCCAGCACTACCCTGCAGCTCCAGCTCAGGCAAGACAAAGCCAGTCGCCAGGTCTCAACCCTGGTAAACAAAGTCCATTTTCAAATTTAACAGCTCGAGCCCAACCTCCGTCAGCTGAGAAGAGCTCCGTGCATTATTGATGTCCTGCTCGAGTTACAGCTACACAAAAAAAGGAAAGTCAGCAAGGGCCCAGCCTGAAGCTGGTAATTCTATTTAACCTGGTTAAAGGAAAGATCATTGCTCAAATCTTTCAAGATAGGCCCCGCAAAGAAGTTTTCTGCAAACAAAGCAGCCGTGCCGAGGATGGGTTGAGGTGGCTGCCAAAGGGCAGACATTTTACAGCAACACAGGCAGCAATAAAGGACTCGACAGCTCTGTAAAAGTCACTGGATTCTTGCTTTTGTCCTCAGCATCTGATAGGAGCACCCCGGAAACACTGAGAGCCCACAGCATCCATCTGAAACCAGCCAGGCGTCTGCTCGGCCGTTCAGCGTTCCAGTTTTTCTGCAGGACACGTGTCCCCCGGCCCCTTTGCACTGCCCCTCTCTCAAAAAGCAGCCAGAAACATCCCCGCGGGACTTCCAGAAGTGCTCCATAGCCCACATGCTATTCCAAGGACCTGACCTTGAGAAACCATTTCAAAGACAGTATTCAAAAGGAAAAAAGACAAACCTCCCCAGGCAGCAAGCCCCACAAGCCTTCCTCGGTGTCAGAAGGGACAGGATTCTCTAGAGAAAACCTCCCTCAGCCCCACCACGGCCCCACAGCACCGTGCCCAGAGGCCTCACCAAGATGCCAGCGTGTGCCCTGTCCTCCAAGGAGCAACTAAGGCCACGGAAGAGGCTCCTGCTCTGTGCTCAAGCCAAAGAGCACCTCTCTTCCAGGCCCACAGGACTCCCACCTCAGCCACGGCCACGCGCACGGAGGGAGCAGAGTTTCCATCAGTCTCTGCAGCCCATTTCTGAGCATCTTCCCGAGCTGGGGAGCAGCCGAACCGCCCGTACAGCCGGGATTACAAATGATTCAGCACTTTCCCCACCTCCAGAAGCCTGATCGATAGCAAGGAGCTGCTCTGCAGGCACAGCCAGAGCATGCAGATCCCAAATACGGCAGTCACTAACCGCTGCTCCCCGGCGAGGCCCGGCTCCATCCGACGCAGCAGCACCACCCGAGCGGTTCCCAAAAAAATGAGGTGGATGGCTGTATCTTGCCAGCCCAGGATGATTCAGAGGGAGAACACAAATCCACCCCCAAAGCCGTGAGGAAAGAAGCGAGGTGCAGCCCCCCCCTCAGAGCGAACCTGCCTCCCCGGGAGCCTTTGGGGAGCGAGCCATGCCCAGTCACGCAGAGGTCCCTCCCCGGGCTGCGTTCCCCTCCCCGCACCCCGCTCCCCGGCACTGACACATCAGGATTTTATCGCCCGCGTAGCCACGATGTCATGACGTAAGAGCCAAAA
>NW_008603557.1:78391-80045 GCF_000691845.1 Merops nubicus | reverse complement strand
TTCCAAGCCTCAAACCACAACATTACCAGGGAGACAGTTTCTGAATTCAGTACTTAGGCAACCTGCTTCCCTTCAGGGAAGACATTCAGTTTTAACCCTCGTCTGAAGGGGAACACTAAACCCCTAGGACAGAGGAGCAATTTTTTTAATTTGCTTACTTGGAGTCACATGGGGTGACCTCTTATTTTGTCATCTCCAAGGTCTTAACCACATCGCTGTGCACCCTTTTTTTGTTAAACTTGGACTGCTACTTTGTCACTTGACCAGACAGGCCTCAGCAGTGTCTCCATAGCATCCCAGTTTGCTGAAAGCCTCCCTACGTGACAGGTCAGGTTGGCATCAGAGTTGTCCAGTGTTGTCAGTTGCTGCTGCCTCCTAGTGCTGCTGCACCACCCAGGATTGGCAGGTGCAGGGGCTTCATGGGACACGACTCACGGGGCACTGGCCCTTTTCTGCAGATCCACAAACAGAGCGGGAGCTATCCTCCTGATGCTAGAAAGTCACCAGCTCCTAGCCTTCACCATCACAGGTGTCTCCATTTCCCAACCCAGTAACTACAGGCTCTACTGGCCACACCTGTGTGCGAGTCCTTTCCACCATCTCTGATGACCAGGAGAGATTTCCTCCTCCTTGTTGCAAGCTGAGAGGATGTGACCTTGTCTCCTGCAGCCTTCCAGACTTTATGGTGGAGTTTTGGGCTCTGGCAGTAAGCTGAGGACAGGAAGCATCATGAGCCCACGTGTCACAGTAAGACTGGCCTCAAGCTACTTGATGTTGTCATGGGTCACGCTTTTTTTTTCTTTTTTTCATATGCTCTGGTGCGGAAACTTAAGCACCTTGATAGAGGTTTTGTCTATGCTGCTAGTGTGTATATCAGATTAAGTCTTCCCTGCAGAAAGGCACTTACTTCACCTTGGCAGTCCCTGCAGAAAGGAACTTGTTTTGTTGATACTACCTAACAAGAGGACATATTTTGGGGCCATAAAAGCATTTTCGTGTATCTTAAAACACTTTCCTTTTTTCCCCTTGGATAACAATCACCAAAGAAAAGAACATTATGTACTTCAAAATTAAGCCCTCCATTATGTAATAACTTCACATGTTTATGAGGAATGGAGAGGAACTCAAACCACTTTTAGGCAAGCTGTACTGTTCTTTAAAAATCACCCCAGGACAGTCTGCTCCTGCAAATCTCAAGTAGGAAGAAGACCCATTATAGATTTTTAGTGTTTTCAGATTGCATTTAATGTTTGCTAACAGGAAGGGTTGTTAAAAAGGGGTGGGAGAAAGAGGGGAGGCCTTGAAGCAGTGTCAGAGCAACCTTTCTTCCTGAATGCCTCTGGTTTCCTTTTTAATTCTGTTTCTTTTTATATATTGTTTTGGCAATACTCCCATGGCTTAAACTGTGAGCAGTGAGATGGACCTATGCTCTCTGAGGTCTATCCAGCCTTTGAAGCACAGCAATAATAATGAATGAACATGGCAGACGCTGGTGAAGCCATGAGCTATCCCACCTCCAAGGGGACCCAAATCCCTTCCCTTAAAAATAAGGGCAAAAGCTGCAAAGTGCTCAGTGTGGGAGGGTGAGGGAGGGTAAAGGCTGACAAAAGGAAGGTTTTGTCAATTAAGGCTTTTTATAATTATTTCCCTACCT
>NW_008603557.1:64600-78351 GCF_000691845.1 Merops nubicus | reverse complement strand
AATGGCTGTGAATATCTTGCATGTAAGCTTGGCTGTTGTTTCATGGCAAGTAAAGGTCTACGCCCAATGCCTCTGGTAGCACTGCTGGTGTCTTCCCACTGTGCACACTTGTGATGCCTGTGCCTCTGCTGCCTCAAACATTTTTTTTTTTTTTTTTTTCTTATTTTTTTGGCCATGTTTTCAGCCATATCAATGTTATTACAGGCTCTTCTTTCAGTTGGAAAGGGCCTGCTAGGACGTCATGGGGCAGTGGCCCACGCTGAGATGGGTTTGAGAACTTCATGGACCTGAGCCCTGGGTAGGCTTCTGTGACTTAACAGCATAAGCTGGCATCTGGGGGGAAAAACATTGAATTGTTCATATACGTTCGACTCCTTTGCAGCCCTGGCTGCTGTCATAAAATCCAGGGGCAACCTTGCAGAAAGGGCAGATCAGCCCAAGATCCAGCTGAATGGCACATCAGAAAAATCCCGCCAGGGCTGGTCTCATTCCTCGCTGTCTCTGTTGTCTTCTAAAAATCAAATCAAACCCTACTAGGGTGAGAGTCTCTCTCTGTTGTTAGACTTTGGTGTTCTGAAGCTCTGGTACTTAAGTTCAAGGCAGAGATGATAATGGAAGACCACACAGATTGCCTAAACAGTCCAGCAAAATATGCAGCTGCCCCAGCAAAGCAGTTACTTCAGTGGCATGTCAAGGGTTTATTCTGAGGATTGCACTTGGAATAATAGTAGGAATTTGAGTTTTTTCTGTGTTGGATCCTTCTCCTGTTACACTCAGCGTGCTTTTTCTTTTAGCCAACTGTTATCCACCCACCTAGATGGAGACAGGGCGGATGATTTAATTGTGTAGCACTTTTAATATTTCCTTTCCTCTCTGCAGTCTGTTTGATAAAGCAAGCATATGGCTTCCAGCACCTGTCCTGGGGACTTTCCTACAGCCATAATATCTGTAGAAGTCCAAAAGAAAAGAAACACCCTACAGAGTAGGTTTCTAGGCTAGATGAAAGACTTTTGTTTAAAGAAGGAACCGACTGTAACATCTTTAACAGCTTAGGTAGGTCTGCAGTCACTTCTAAAATCCCTTACCTGTTTTTTTCCCCCCCTTCTTTTTTTGGTATTCATTACTCCATAAAGATTCCAACAGCAACCAGTATAAATAGCTGGCAGATAGAATGACCCAGACCTTCACCTCCAAGCTACAGCACAGCTCTCTTTTTAATTTAGATTTTGTAAGTTTTTGAACAGAGCCAAAACTTCATACCCTTCCACTATGGATCAACTACAAGGCTGGACAGATCATGCTTTTGCTATGGTAGAACAGAGTGAAAAGTTGATGCTGGTGATGGGAGCTGCACACTACTTCCTGGTGAACAGCAGCCTCCCCACTTCCCTATGGGCTCACAGAATGGTTTGGCTTGGAAGTAACCTTTGAAGTCTTCTAGTCCAAACCCCTCCCACATGGACATCTTCCACTAGACCCAGTTGTTCAAAACCCCATCCAGCCTGACCTTGAACACTCCCAGTGATGGAGGCATCTGCAACTTCCCTGGGCGCAACCAGTTCCAGTGTCGGTCTCACCAAACTCATCATAAAAAATTTATTCCTTATATCCAACCTAAGCCCTCTCCTCTTTCAGGTCAAAATTGTTGTGCCTTGTCCTACAGCCTTGGTAAAAAGTGTCTTTGTCTTTCCTATAGCCCCCCCCCCCCCCCCTACCAACGGGAAACAACACAGCGTGTTCATACATGTTGATAAGATTCCAGTGAGCCTTCTCTTCTCCAGGCTGAGCACCCCAACTCTCGGCCTATCCTCAGAGGAGACACGTTCCAGCCCTCTGACCATTTTTGTGCCCCTCCTCTGGACCTGCTCTAGCAGGTCTAACATGGTGGGCTTCTCTGCAGGCAAATACCCGGTGTTACTTAAAGGGAAGATTATACTGGTTTCTAGTCAAAAGAGGGGAAAAGTCAATTTGATGTTTAGGAGAGCAGGGTTAATGAACACGCAGGTAACGGTCTGATTGCCTGCAAAGCCAGGCCACCTTGCAGCTGGAGGCAGGATGGTTTCCCAAGGCCAAGCTTGCTGACCCTGCAGGGCCGCTTTGGCCAGGTACCCTTGTTTACTGCCACAGGCGAGCGCGTGTGTGTGCGTGCCAGTGCTGTGCTAGACTGTCTCAGTGTTTCGCTTCTCAGCACAGGCAACCCCTCTGCTGATTGACTGTTGGCAAGCCTAGCTGTTGCTCTGCTTCCTAACTTCCCATATGGCGGCTTGGTTAAAAATAAGACATGTACAAGGAGCAGAAATTATAAAAGTAGGCTAACCAGGAGGGGAGTTGCAGTAAGCGCTTGATGAGATGGTGTGCTTGGGTTGCAGTGAGGGCTCAACTTCAGGTCACTTCCATGCCTGTAGTGGTAAAAAAATCCCTAGAAATACACTGGGGCCCTGGCTGGCCATGGCTTACTGTGGCAGAAGGCCAACTCCCACAAGTAGTCCTCACTGCTGAGGTAAGCAAGAGTGGCCACAGGCTGCCCGGCCTGCAGCATAAAGGGCCTCCCTATGCTGCTCAGCTCACCTTTGCTGGCCTGCCCTGATGCCTCCCTCCTACACAGGAGACAGTGGATATGGTGCTGGACCAAAGGGGTGGAAGCAGTAACTGCATACTGGGCAGAAGAGGAAGTGAGCTTGAAGAAGTGAGAAAGGATCCAACACTGGCAGCTGCACATTTACCTTGTCAATGTCTTGCTGCTACTCTGAGTAATTGTCTTTGGGCTCTCCACTGAGAGAAGGTAAGACCTTCCAGCTGTTCTTATTTAGCCCTGGGGCTATTTCACCCCACCTACTCTCAGCAGCTAGCATGGATAGTACAACCACCATTCACTCCTCTGTAGGACTCCTCCAGTATCCCCTGGCACCTGCAGTGGATGTGGTGGAGAATAGCAGATGGCAGTGACAGAGGCCACAGGAAAACACAGAATGATGCACGGCACCTGGGTGCTGTGTCCTTATGTCACCCTCCTGCTCTACTGAGCCCTTCCAGGCTCAGAGCCTGGAGCTGTCAGCTATTCCCACTTGGCACAAAGCTGCTGCTGGTGCTGCTTCTCCCCTTACAGCCACCTTGTTGCTTATTTTTTTGTTCAAACCCTAACATGAAGGGCACCCATTTAATAAAAGGGGTGTTGGAATGAAGGTGGCTGCTTGTGGCCAAGTGGTCCTACTTTGAAGTACATGAGTGGCACGCCCATGCAATGCTGGCTATGGACACAGCAGAAGGGAACAAGCTAAGTCATAATCTACTATGTGGGAAGTGAATTCTGATCACTTAGGAAGGCCAGAAAAGGTACTTGAGCAAGTTACTTGTCAGTTTTCTCAACGAGCCTTTCAGTTCCCAAGTTGCACACTCCAACTCCCCTGACACAGCTGTCCTCAGCCTTGTAGAAACTTTGACTCACCAAAATCAATTACATCAACTTTAACAAACTTCCTGATAAAGACAGTTCATCAACTGCCACTGTTTTCATCTGCCATAGGGGTTCTGCAGCTGCTTTTATTTTAAAACAATCCACTACTAAACCAGAATATGCAACTGGAATGAAGCATATGAGATCAAGATGAGCATTATGTGTGTAGAACAATCAATCTGTAATTTTACCAGGGTGATGAACTATCCCATTGTCCCAACTGCTGCTGAGCCTGTACGCACATCACAGAAGATCTTTTCCCAATGGCACTGGAGCTTGGATTTACTCTGCAGCCCTGGCTGCCAAAAAGCACATGCCATACACTTCATTAGTCGTAGGGAAGTATTGTTTAACTCTGTAATTAAGATTTGTGCCTGAAAAAAATGCCTATTTGCAGGATGTTAGCTTTCTTGCTCTAGTTTACAACTTCAATACATGTTCATGCATGGTACATAGGGATTTAAATTGCTTTTCCTTAAGCAAAATTAATTGTATTTTAAATACCTCTGGCTCCTTTTTTTGTTTGTTTGAAAGTATGGAAAAAATTGCATAGACTAAAGACTAATAATTCAAAGCTAACAATTTCAAAAATTACCTATTACAAGAAATCAAAGCTTAATATGAACTAATCAGTAGTGCAGTTTAGAGGAAGAAGGGGGAGGAAAAACCCTGCAGCTGTGGTTTGTCTTGTGCAAAAGAGATGCTCAGTCAGATGGTTTTCTACCTAAAAACATGCTGAGGATTTGGAACATCTTTAGCTGAACTTCTCCAATGCCCTTAATTGTGCCTATCAAGCCAGGAGGGCTTTTTTTTTTTTTTTTAAAAAAAAAATAAATCCTAGAAGTCTAGGATCTGTGACCTGAAAAACAAGCACAAATATTTTTCTGAGTTAAAGAAAGAAAGTGTAAGAACAGTTAATTAGCTGCTTTTAAGTCAATACAGCCTCACCTTTGCTTTTAGCCTAACTGTTTCAGCTACTAAAAAATGCTAGAGTGGATTGTCTACAAGTGTTTTAGCAGCTATTGAGACAAACCTAATCTAGAGCAACCACAGACTTGCTTTAAGTTGCAAGAATCTGTTTAGTGATTTTGGTGGCAACCAAGCTGGTCTGAAAAGCAGCCTGTCTATCCCTTGAGCTCCTAACATTTTTGGCATTGCAGATAATTAGTTTGAGATGAAGAGGGTTTTGGGCAAACTTCCTATGTTATGATTGCAAACTAGCACACATAAGTGTAAGTGCATGCCAGCGTAAGCCTTAGGCATTTCCCAGTTAATCCACTTTGTAGAGGTCTTATTTACTGCCAGAGACTGCAGCCCAAAGCCAGGAGTTCAGGCTCCTTGTTAATGCTGGAGAAACTTACACATCTCAGAAAAGATGGCTCATTGAGCAAGGAGCTGCCAGTACCAAGCAGTAGGAAATACTGTGGGAGGGGAGTTTTATCTTTAGAAACAGTCAGGCATCTACATCGGCTTCCAAGTCTTAATTGGCAGCCACAGTGCTGCGGGCCTGGGTACTGCCCCAAGAGAAGACCAGACTGTCTATTCCCATTATATGTGAAAATATACTGCTAAACATCTGAAGAACTTACCTGGCAAAAACTGAAATACCTTGAGAGTTCCAGGCTATGGAGTGGGATTTTGGACTTTATGGTTTTGGACAGAGACATTTAAAACTTGCTGAGGATTCAGTCAGATAAACTCTAGTCAGTCCCCACCCCCCAATCCAATGATAGCCAGAGATATCAACTGCACATTAATGCTGCTCAGTGTGGCCATCAAATTATGTTCTGCTGCATTCAAGAAGAAGCAGTTCAGTTTGCTTAACTTCTATGTTTATATAGTTATTTTCATGTTTCCAATGCAGGCATTTAGTTATCTAATAGTGCCTGAGGCAAGGATTAACTGAGTGTGCAGTTAACTGGTAGTGAAAAACTTCACCAATGTATAAAGGAAATTAACTGAATTTAAAAAGGACAAACACAATAAATTGCAAAGCTGGTCTTAAACATAGAGCAAATATGGACGCTGAGTGAGTTCAAATATTCTTACTGTCCTACTGGATTACTATTTAGAAGCAGTGAGAGGTAATGATATGAATTATGATGTCCTGTCTAGAACTGGTCGTATGTTTTATCTTCAGATGCTTGTTACATACCAATTCAACAGCACATCAGCATTCCAGCGGGAATGACAGGTCTTTTTTTGTCAAAATCATTTTATTAAAGAGTTAATGTCACAACAAGCTCAAAATAACACATGCTTCAGAAATAAATTGAATCAAAAATACTGCTAACAGAAATATCAGTGTTTTGAATGCATGGTAAAGAATCAGTTGAAAGACACCTCTGCAAACGGGTGCAAATTCTGTTGGTGCAATGGAGAAAAACCTCAGAAAAGAAGCCTACTGGGCATGGCTTCTGTTTATGTAGTACAGTGTGTCTAATAAGTTAAATCAGAAAGGGTACTATTTCCATGGCTGCACAGACCCAAACATATTTCTTCAATAATTAGCCCCAGCACAGATTTTTCACTGTGAGTACTAACAAATCTAGTTGACATCTTAACACATCAGTAATATATATATATTTCTTATATACATGATAGATGTTTGACTCATGCAGCCTCCTCAGTTACATGATTTTTTTTTTTAAATTTACTCAGGAAATGTTATAAAAAAATAGGTTTGCAATTTGTATTTCACTCCAGTGTTAGCTCTGCGTCACCTCAGGCAAAGACAGTGTTTCAGCAGATAATCTAATTTGGCAAGAAATCTGCCCTAATTCTTAACCTCATTTTTGCAAATCCACGTAGAAAATAAATGCAAACTCTTTATACAAAACAAGAGCAAATAACTGTACCTGTCTAAAAGGGGATTCATTCCCTTTAGTTTTATTATCATGGCACATACTTTATAGTTTCACAATAGCATAGTAACTTTCATTTAGTTTTTTTAAATCCCAAAATGGTGTTGATGAATGGAAGAATGTGAGTAACCATAGGTAGCTGACTCATGCATTAAGCAATTCATGTTCTTTATCAGTTTTCCCAACAGCATCAGGATTGGATAATGGGTCAAGGTCAGCAAAGAGACTAAACCAGGCAGTCAGGTCTTTAGGAGTCATTGTAGATTCTGAGGGGGGAAAAAAAAAAGAAAAAAGTACAGACTTGTCACATATTTTAAAATAAAACTGACTAAATATTTGACTGAGGTCAAACAAATGCCAGGATGTTGTTTAATTTCTTATTAAGGGCACTTCTGACAAGAAAATCAGAATGAGTGATGGCATTTTAAAATACTACATTTAACAGAATATGGAACTTTAGGAATAATTAATTTTTATATCTGTCTACCTGTGTATTTTATATGGCTCCTGCCATGGTAAGTACAGGAACACTTCAATTAAAAATAGACACAATGTTGCTCTGTCTAGCTTTGTTTCATGAAAGGTATTTTTCTTGTGTGTACACCTGCACGCCTGCAAAAAGTAATGGAAACTGAAGGCAAATTTCACTTTCAATCTCTCTTACAGGGCTAAATTCCTTTGCCTAAATCCACTTCATGTGACTGTTCTGTCTCCCCGTATATGACCACACAAGGTCATTACTTGTCTGGAATGAAATTTTAATGGGGAGGTACTGGTTAGAGAGAGAGAAGGTGTGTTTGATAGCCAGTCCCAAGTAAAGCTTTCACTATTCGGGTGTATTTTTTGATGGATGTATAAAAGAAGAGCACCAGGAATATGTTCTAACAGCAGCTAGACTATTGCATCTCTGTGTCTATATTGAAGTACAGATTTCACAGAGGTCTCCAACCATATCTTATTCCAACAGGGCAGATGTTCAGGTTAAAGTGGTGGCAATTTTGGCTGCTATAAAGAAGGCACATCACCACTTGCTTTGATTTTGTGGCCCTATGCTTAACATGTATTATATTGATAGTCAAATATCTGCCACTTTCATAAACACAAATTTCCAAGTAGCTGAAGGTTGTCCTTTTTCTGGTGGAGGCACTGTGGCTGTGGTATCACACTCATTTCCAAAACATCTTAACCCTCTTATTTTCTGCTGAGATTAATAATATTGGTCTTTTAATCCTGAGAGGTAGGGGAAGAAGGAATACACATCACTCCTTTCTTCTGCACTGAACATCTTTGGTGTAGCTTCTGATTGAATGCAAATTTACAGAGTAGGCTACAAATTAGCAACATAGATTAAACATATTTTTGGTTCCCTTACCCAGAAGGCCCTAGTAAAAATCAGCAGGGCTTTATCTCAGTACATGGCAGGACTATGCACTCTTAGCTCAGCTGCAAAAAGTGAAGTTTCAAACAGCTGATCACAGATATATGTTATCAACAAAATTTGCCATTGGGGCTCCTCTGTCTTATCAGTAGCCTGTATTGTAGCCATGATGTCCACCTAGAGCTTCAAAACACTGTTTAGCCTAGGTACACTGCATTAGAAGCTATTCTGTGTGACTCAAAATTAAAGTAGTAGAAGAAACTGTAGTTTCAGCTCCTTCTTTATATAGTAAGTTACTCTTTTAATATAGTACTAGCATTTAAGCCTACCAAAAAAACCACAAACAAATTATGTGCATTATCAATGCTGAAACAAAGTAATTCACTAGCAAGCACAAGATTCTTGACATATAACTACTATAGGTTTTATTATGACAGAGTAACTGAGAAGACTGGGAAGATTCAAGAGTCACAGCTAAAGAAGAAAAGCAAAGTAACTGAGAAACCACAGGACTGTATCACCTTTCACGGCCGCCTCGTTGGCATTCACAGGCAGGCTGCTTGGTTTCTGTGCTTGCTGCGGTATAGACGGTGGGCTCACACTGTTAGCTGCCCATCCTAAAATTCAATAATACAGCAGCATTAGCATCAAGAATTACTTTAACTCCAACATATGTGCCTGGCAGAACAATGCACACATCAAATGATGGAGCAGAATATTACGGTTATGGCCATTCATCTCTCTCCTTGAACATAAGAAATGAGCAGTCAGATGCTGCAGACAAGCAACATCCTTAAGAACAGAGTAGCTGTGGATTAGTTTCATCACTTCCAGATTCAAGCAACTGTACTCTTTTTGAAGCTTTAACCTGGCAAGAAAAGAAAGATTTTTTTTTTTTTTTTCTTGTATCTTTTACCTAATCACAATTAATACTTGTTCACAGAAAGGCCAGGACAGTAATCGAGTCAAACACAGCTGTAGTGAAAGAATATTGCTTACATTTGGGCAAAAATATCACACATACTAAACTTTTTTCCTCTTTTCTCTACATTTACAGTTCCAAGGACTTTCATTTCATCAGCTATTAAAATAAACCCTCATATTTAGATACCCTAGAGTTTTTAGTTAATTCTGAAATTATTAATTCTCATTAAAAAATAATTTCTTGAAAAACACTGAAAAATTAAATCCAAGATGCACTATTTTGTGTTAACTTAAATCTTAGCCATATATGAAGGCACTAGGAAAGACTGACACAGAAGTTTTAATAAACACTTTCATGAATGATATTTTTAGTGTTCACTCACAGTGAGCTACAGAGAACAACTTTGCCTTTCCAAACCAATCTGCAGCCCATCGGTTTGAAAGCAGTTGTTGGCCCTAAGCCTGTTCTGGTTTGCCTGTTCCCAGGATGGCTTTGTTACACGATGAGACAAAAGACAGCATGGAAACCAAGCAGCTTACTTTTCAGCTAGCATCTTCACAAATGTTACCACAGATCAATTTAGAAATGGAAATCGTGAGCTACACATTTTCTAACCAACTAGAATATATGCTCATGTAGGGTAGATAAAGGGGAGTCTTTAGTGGTATGAATAAGTAAATGAGGCCATAAACATCATGAAAGAGAAATCCAATGACCAAAAAGTGGAAAGGCAACCAAACTGCAGAGCTGTATCTGGAGGAGAATCTAAGAGACTTGTTGAGAGCATGCTTTGTGTCTAATATATCTATACACACACATTTATATGTATTTTAAACCAGCACCTGATAGTCCCATAGCAATTCAAAATCCCATGTGCTAGATCCTGCCTATAAATACAGCCAGAGAAAACCCTGAGCTGGGAATTCCTGGCCATAACAGTTTATAACCTGCATAGCATTGTGCCTGTTTTACAGATTAAGATCTGAGGCAGAGAGAAAACAAAGCCCCCAAGATTTATGAGTGTGCTTAATATAAAATAAGTAAGTAATCCCACTGAAGTTAATAGAAAAGTTAATGTGCTTAAAGTTAAGCATGTGAGTTTTAAGAATCTTTATGGTCTTAAGGTCAAATTCACACAGGAAGTATGCAACATCAAGGCTCCAGTGTAGCACCTCACACTGAAAAATTATTAAGCAATCCTACCAATTAGGGGGAGGGAAAAGTGTAGGAGATGTGAAAAAATCCATAATTCATATATTCTAATATTTCCACTATGTAAGTCTACCTATGTTTATACTGCAGTCAGTGTTTTGTTTAAAAAAAAAGTGTTTCCAAATTTATTGATAAGGTAAAATTATGAAAGAAGTGCTGTGAAGTGAAATGAAATGCAGTTTAATATTTAAAGTGAGATTTCATGAGATTATAAGATGGACAGAATTTCACCTTCTGTTAAAAAGAAACAAAACACTTCAAAAAGAAAAGATAGTCTATAAAAGTTAAATAATGCATTTTACTTGGTAACTAGAGTCAGCTGGGAACACGGTGATTAGCAGACACAATCATTCAGCTGATTAGCCCTGACTTTTCAAATTCCAGATCACTTACCATGACCTTCTCACAAAACCTTGGAAATCCATTTGAAAACAGCAGTGTAATTTATTCTTCCAGTACTGATTTATTCTTTTTCTTATTTAAAAATATTCTGGAATACCACATTGACTGAAATGGATTTTCCATTTCTGATGTTCCTTGCATGCAATATAGCTGAGTTGTGACTTTGAAGTACTAACAGTGCAGCCAATGCCAGTGTCTTGTGCAAACGAGAGTGACAACAGCCTAAGAAAGGATACTCAGCCCTCTTTGTCACTTACACCTTGAAAGTATTTTTCCTTCAAAAACATGTTTACATTTAAAAACATGTAAAAACTCCGGAAAAAATAAATCCAAATATTTCTGCTGCTATTTGCAGTAATTTCCTTAAAATCTGTTTATGTTTCTGTATCAAGAAAGTTGTTTTTCACTGTTTCTTTTTCCCCCCTCTCAATAGATACCATGTCTGCTTTTGGTCACAAAACAGTCTTCTTTGACAATGTAGTGACTAAACATCAGGGTTTTTTTAGATCAAATTTTATGAGGTCAAATCATACACTCTTCCAGTCTCTCTTCACTCCTACCAATCAAACTCATATATGCATGTACCTCATCATAAAAATACACCTAATACTAGGCATCATTGCAAATGCCACTCACCCGCTTTCCATCTAAGAATTAAGTCAGTGAACCAAAATATCTTGCTTTAGGGATCGTGGTGGTAACCATATTAATTAGAAAGTAAATCTGATTTTCTTACTCTTGCCAAAATGTCACAGGTCATTTTACATCAGGTGTAACTGTACTAGTTGCATGGCTTCCAACAAGTAGTCTTCAGGAATCAATCTGTTAGTCTTTCCTACATCACTCTTCCCCAAAATGAGATTTAAATAACGTGAGACAGAGCCCAGGAAGGCATGGTCCAACTCCAGCTTGCAAAGACCCAGGAGAAGTCTAGCTGCACTGTGGAGGAGGACAAAGGCAGCTGCTATTGGCTGGTTGTCACCAGCCTGCCTTCCTCCCTCCCCCTTCCTCAAGGTCAAAGCAGCCGTGGGAAAGCTCTGCCCTAGTTCCCCTGTTTCTTCTCCTCTCCCTTCACCAGCAGCTTGGAAAAAAACCCAAGAAAATCAACTGCATAGAAGAAAGAGGAGCAATAACAAGGCTACAAAAGGAATCCACCTGTATGGTTGCTAAGATGAGACAACCTGTTCTACCTTACCCATATCCCTACATGCAACAATATGGGATGCTTTAAAAAACCAAAACAAACCAAACCAGAATATGAGTGAATGCAGTTATCTTCACTAAGTTGTTAAAAATAGTATTCCCAGAAAAACTACAGTAATCACTTTTTGGTTCTTTAGACACTTAACAGAGATGGCAGTTGTGATTTAAACAGTAAAACCCACTCAAACAGATTTTCTGTTACAGAAAAAAACCCCAAAAGTCTCAAAGGCCTACAGAACATTTCAGGAAGCTCAATGAAAACATTCAAGGCAGTAATTTTGACTTTAGGTTTCAGGGTACTTCATTCACAAACACTGAATGAGCAGGACTAGAAAAACAAATAAGCTACTTACATGTTTTTCTCCAGGCCACATTCTGCTTTAACTTCAGGCTTTCTGCAGCTATGGCACAACATAAGCTGCCACCACACTTCTAAATAGCAGAAGACCATACTCTAAAACCTAAAACCAAAATGCTAAGAGAACAGGATGAGCTCTCACCATGTAAAGACGACTGCAAGTCATTCATGTTTTGGTCTAACAGCTGTGAGGGCAAGTAGCCTGATGGTGTTGGTGCCACAGATGACGAAGTGTTCTCCACATCTCCAGCTGAAGAGTTCATGGTGAGATCACCAAGTGCAGCTTGCCCAAAAACAGCTGTCCACTCTTTGCTGAATTCCCCCTCATCCAGGGAGGAAGCATTGAGAATCTCGTTCAGTAATACCATGTCATCCTTATCACCAGGCTCTGTCTCCAAAGACCTCACAAACTGATTCTTTGAAGCTGTCTCAGAACAAGAGAGTAAATAATTTTTTAGACAAACAAAGAAAAGAAGGAACCTTTTAAAAACACCCAGTCTAGATTTTGTATGTTAAATGAGATGGAATATCTTTGAGTGCTTGTTTTGTGATTTAAACCCAGTTCTCCTGGACATCTAGGCTTGTAGCTTATGCAACAAATAATTCCTTGATTATTTTAGATAACCTCACTGCTGTTGAGGCTCATTTCTCATTAAAAATACTACAAGTATGCATAAAAATCTATTAAACACCATACCAAAATGCTTACATAGTCTAATATTTAAGCTGTTGGAGAAGACTGCTTTTATGTTGCTATATAGAACTGTCAAAACCATCAAATTGGTATAAATGGAAAATAAGTAAGAGTATGGGGATTATTCTAGAATTTTGTGAGAACACACATAAAATTACCTTTATGACCATCTGATAAATGATTGAGTAATTGGGGTATTTCCCCATAAGAACAGGTTACTCTACACAGTGATATTTCTACACTGTTCAATACTGTAGTAACTTTTCTTCTTCTCTCTTTACGCTGCTGAGAAATAACTGGGGCCACTTTCCTTCTGATTCTCCTTGCTAGTTTCTCTAGCACCAGAACTGTAGCTGAGGAAGCTCTTAGATCGCTTGAGCCATTACTCCTTAAAAACAAATTTTTCCTATTTTAGAAATGTTAAATAGCTATATATAAAACACATGAAACTTGTAAACAGGATCACAGTCCTTTTCCCTAGCTTATGAAATATTTGGAAAGTGAAAGAACTACCAAGGAACTTGAACAGTTATTTACTTGGAAACATTTAGAGCTCCACTGTGCAAGTATGCAGAGGACAAAAATGGTGGTTACCAATGTTGATAATGTTACATTACTAAAACCCTGATCAGTTTATCTTAATTATGCTTGTTTCAAACTTGTGGTAAGGCACAGAAGCAACTTTAGCTTTCCAAAGTTCAGGAAGATCAGATGAGCTCTCCAAGTTGCATACAACTTGCAAAAATGTTTTTAACCATTTTGGATTGGGATAAAAGATTGATAGTAGCAAAGTGGTTGCAACACACCATTTTATTTTAATGCAACAGCCTTCTCAAGAAAGTTTCCTTTAAATAGCTATAATAATTTATAATGAAATGGCTGAAGTTGCGTCAGAGGAGAAAAAAAGAACAAAACTGTTTTAAAACAGGTTGATGAGTCAGCATACATACCTACGTACCAAGAAACAAATAAAGCAACACATAATACAAGGATTTTTTTCACTACTGAAGTCAGTTTTAAGATTCAGCCCCTTTCTAATTCATATTTTTAGATACCTCTGTAATTCCTGACAAGGCCCAAAAATTAGACACAGAAACATGTCAATTCTCCCGATTTTCTCACTAGACTATAACCAAAATACCATAGAAAACAATTTGTTCTTTTGTATTTTCAGGCTGCTTTCCCATCTTCAGATAAACAGCAAAGAATGTTAACATTGTCCAAGCACCCCCAAGCTATTCAGCAGGTGAGGCAGAGGGGT
>NW_008603557.1:333-64569 GCF_000691845.1 Merops nubicus | reverse complement strand
AGGGAAAACACACCAGCTTTTTCAAAGACACTTAAGAACTCTCATCTCTATGGGGCATCACCATCTCAGAGCTTCTTTCAGGAGGCCCCTTCATGAACTTGGAAAGCTTGTAGGAGGAGATGCAAAGGGAGCATCATTAGTAATATATCTGCTAAGACATACCACCGACACAGTACCTAACCACAAATGACCTATAATGGAACAAAAGCTTTGCAGCAAGACAGCTCAGAGCAAAGTTCTGCTTCATCTGGGTATTTTTTGCAGTAGTCCCATTTTTACTGGGGAAGAAAGTACAACGTAGAGCTTCACATTTGAAGACCAGTTAGGTCTTGCTGTAGTGTGTATGACCACAGGAAATCAGAGGAATGACAACACTTCTTGTCTCAGAAGTCTTTCTGATCCTCCTGCGAGGACAACACACCCAGGGCAGGGTGAGGATATGGTGGTGCTTACGTGCTGGCTACCTCAAGTAAGCAGGTAGTTTCTAAGTTCTACTGTTGTTTGCAATAAAGGTTATCCTGAAACCAGTCTGGCTTAGCGAGATATTACTCATGTAGTATGTCTGCTAGATTACTAGAATGATATGGACTTTCTCACCTCACCCGTAAGTCTTCTGTTACTTCTTTTCCCGTTTCTCTGTTTTCACTGCCCATTTTCACAGTCAAAACCCTTTTTTTGCCTGCACATTCAGCCTCTAACCTTATAAGTGTCCATGAAAAAAAAAAACAAACCCAAACTCACAATAAAACACTGAAAAAACAATGTCACTGTATTTTTTTTTTTTTGTAGCTATTTGAACAAACCTCTAGCAATGCTAATATTCATTTGCAAACATGATTTGTTTTGCTGGTATTTAAAAAAAATTAAGGAAGAGAAACTGCAAATATTTACAACTATACACTATCAGAACCACAAGATACAAGCTTCTTTCTGAAACACAAAGAAGTGTACCTCTAACTATACTGGTTCACTTAAAACAATGTAATGTTCATTAGCCTAAAGCTATCTAGTGTGTAAAATTAGGGTAAATGGCTGATAGTGTAACATTAACATAACCATCCTTATCTGATCTACACACTATACAACTGTTCTTGTATCAATTTATTTGACTAAAGAAATAAAAAAATAGCCTTCTAACTGGCATAGCTAAACTTGTATGACCAATAACTGTGAATTATCTGTATATCCACTAAGAAGGTCCAACACAGAATGGAACTGAGTAAGGGGAAAACCAGAATAAAAAAAGTTCACTATCAGACATGTACTGACCTTTTTTGCTAAACACAGAAAAGAAGTCATCAACCCTTACCTATCCACAGATTAGGGCTGCTTCTGCACAGACAGCTGAGGAACTTTCCCTGTTTCTGCCTTCACAGGTGATTCCCCACAGTGCAAGAAACTGCCCCTGGCAAATCCAAAGTTGAGGTGTTTGCACATACTCTCTTCCTTACCTACCATGAAGGCAGTGCCTTAAATACCCCAAATCACACTTTCAGTCTGACTGACTAACATGTACAAAAGGATTTTTTTCTTGTCTTCTTTACTTGCTCTTTGAGTTGCCACTATTGCCTTTTTTTTTTTTTCCCTCCCTCATTCTTCTGAGATGTGAGTGAAAAGCAAATGAGGAATTATAGGAAATAGTATTACTGCATATGAAAAAAACCTCAGTATAAAGCTTTTAGCCAGATCTTTCATATGTTACACAGTAAAATAGTACCCTTGGGGGAAAAAAAAAAAAAAAAAAAAGCACACTCCCTTGAGCTGTCACAGATCTAACAAAAGCATAAGGATAGGAAAAGAGCCTGGAATGAAAAATCATTTTCTTATGTGAGAACAGCATGGCAAATTTAATTAACTACCTGGCTCAAAGAAGTCACCAGTTCTTATATGATTTTAAGATGACTAAATCAGTTGTTTCTAATATGTGCATTTCAGATACAAAATGTTATGGTTACTTTTTGCCAAGGGTTGTGATACAGCAAATAAGGAACCAAAAATCAAAGTTTGTGAAATGTTACAGGAGGGGTAATGTTTACAGTGGAACCTACTTCAGTGGGGTGAACATGGTATAGTCCAGTATACCTTAACCTTGAACCACCTGTGTGTTTTATCCCCAGTAAGGTTTACTTCATGTTATAACATTAGGAATAGTGCCTCTATATGAATATGAGTTTCCTGTTTAAATACTGCAGGTGAACAATTTAATTAATCCTTTCAGATTATGAAAACAATTTTTCATACCATTTTCTTCAGGTTGCAGGTCTAATAAGTCATCTATGGCACCTAAAAGGAAAAAAAAAAACAAAACCAAAAACAAAACCAAACCCAAACTGAAAAAGAAAAGCAACAAAGAAAGATCTGTGGTACACAGGCAATCTGTATGTATACATCTAAAGGCACTTAAGTCTCTTCACCTGAGTTCTGCTTGTGGTTACAAGTTCGTTGTAACGAGGACAGGGCATCCTTGCCATTGCCAGCTATGACATGTTTATGGATCTTGATTAAATTGCACTTGGCATAAGACAAAGCTTATAAACAATGCCACTACAAGATCAGCATGCAATGGTTGTTGGTATTGATGTTTAAAATGAACCAGGTCACAAAAGATGAAAGACTCAAGGAATTTTCTATGAAATGCGGCAAATTTCTGAATAATAACCTGGGAGGGGTCTTCCTCTGAATCACCACCTGCCACCTAGCCCATCTCCAGGCTGAGGACACCCAACGGAGGCAACTGTAAGCATCAGATAGGTCTCTGCTGTCCTCCAGAAACACTTCTTTTAGAATCTTGTACTTACAAAGGCCAGGAGAGAGCACAGAAGTGCCAGAACCTCATCACTCCCTAAATTGCCTTCCTTGACAGTATGTTCTTCCTCATCACACTGACTCTGGGAACAGGGAAAAGGAACCTTCCCCCAGAGCACCCCAGGTCAGGATATAAATAAAAGCATTTTTTCTCCTACAGGAAAACAAGTGGGCTAAGGGAAATAGGATGGAAAATGTATTGCTGAGGGTTATAGGCTATCACATGAAAAAAAAGACCACTGCGCCCAACTGTAGCTACCATAAGTTCTGAGTAAGTTTCTTAGATTAGACATGGAGTCAAAACAATCATCTAGATTCTATCAGTGACAGCAAAACAGGAGGGATAGGTTACCTGCTGAACATGCCTTTCTCTCCCCATTAATTGTTGAAGAAATCTAGCTTCTAGTCAACAAACTCAGTAATTCTAAAGACAAAGGAAGGTGTTGGTCACAGTATTGCCAGATCTGCTGGAAGCCTCAAATGTGAGGCTGGAAAGGAGAAATAAAATTCTCTATAGAGGAATAAAAATTGAATACCAAACCCTTTCAAGAGAAACTCCAAGGTGTGTTCAGAACTAAATGAAACATGGCTTGCTGTTTGAATCAAATTACTTTAACAAGGCTTTACTAGGACAATGACAGAAATGTGCTATCAGCACTAGAATCAGCTGGTCATTTTAGGACCCATGATCATATCTGATTACACACTATATAGACAGGAGTGGCATAAACACAGATGGAAAAATGATGCTTTCATAATATGACAATGTTCAAAGCTGAAGAGGAAAAAGCCAACACTCTGTAATAATAGAGTAATAATTAACAGGGTGACTCAAGTAATTGTAGGTAACTATGGGCTTGTAGCACCATTACTCCTAGGCAAAGTATTAACTGAATCCCATTCGGTATGGGATTCAGCAAAAGAATATTAGAATAATAAGTTCTCCTACAATAAAAGGTGGTTTTATGGAAAGCAGACCTATTTAAAAAAAAAACAAAACCACAACTAATTTAATTCTTTAATAAAACTATGAGCTTTCTTTGGTAACGATATTTGTTTAGAAACAACTCGACTTCGTGCTGCATAACATTCCAGCTAAAACGTTAGCACTGCATATTATCTATAATGAACACACTGAATAGATTAGGAACATGACAACTAACAGATGTCAAAAAACAGTTTTTAGGAGAAATAATTGCAAAGTAGAAGTGTTTCTAGTTTAGACCTGCAGGGTTTAGTGTTATATCCATTGCTATTCAATGGCTTTAGCAGTCACCTGGAAGTAAACACAAAATCACTCATGAAAAAACCGTGCAAACAACTAACAGACTAATAGAGGTAACTCAAGCCAGTCAGTTTCTGTAGCCAGAGCTGGAAGAATTTATTACCACTAAGTTGTAAATTCTATCTCTAGGATTACAGAAAACAAGCCATGTTGCAGAAAGGAAGCATGATCCTGGAAATTTGTGACCAAAAGGAACTGAGTCTTAAATAAACAGCAAATTCAAATATGAGCTTCTAACTCAATTTGCAGCAACATGAAATATCCTTCTTATATATAGAAACAGGAATGTAATTTTAACTTCTAGAAACACAACAGAAGAGATCGACATCAGAAATATCTTGTCCAGTTATACATGTCATATTTTAAAAGTAATGTTGTAAAATGGAATGGCAACACAAACTTCACAAATAAAGATGACGTCTTCAATACATCATTATGGCTCACCTATCAAAATGAAGATTTAAATCTTGATTTTAATGTACTTTCAAGTATCTCCATGAAGGATAAAATATCACATATTAAAATGATCTCAATTAATTTAGTAGAAAAAGTTATACTATAAGCCATGGCATTTTTTAGGCTGGAAGGACCTCTGGGGGTCATCTTGTCCAAGCCCCTTCTCGGACTACAGTCAGCTATGAAGTTAGATCAGGTTCCACAGGAACATGTCCTGTCAAGTCTTGGAGATCTCAAGGATCAGGATTCCACAGCCCTTCCAGGCACTTTTTGTAGTCTTTCACCACCCTCATCATAAAAACTTTTTTTTTCCTAGAATGTAATCAGAATTTCCGTTCCTGTCACTTGTGTCCATTGCCTCCCATTCTTCCACTATGCACCTCCAGTTAGAGCTTGGTTGTGTCATTGGGTAATAACAACTCATCAGGTCATTGGCAGTGGCTGAATATGTCTTTGCCTAGATTTTGGCCAGATGTTCCACTGAATTCAGCAAATTTTTAACAGATTACATATTTAATCACTGGAACAAACAAGCAAGCTAAGTGGCCTACCTTCCTCATCTTGACACCTAGTAATCTGTAGATCCTTTCCTTGAAGCCATGCCCAATAGAAGAATTATGCTTTGGAAGACAAAGTATTTGACCTACCTGAGAGTAACTGACTGAAATGCAGTGGGGCATAAAATTTAAGTTTCATGCGTTTGGAGTGATTTGCTGTGTGAGGCTGAACATATAGGAAATAAACAAAAATGAAAAAAACATGTATTACAGCACTTATGAACTTATGATAACATGAAATAAAATACCTGAATAGTTTGACTCCTTGGCATGGTTCTCCTCATCTAATGAAATTAACCTTCATTTGAAAGAATAAAAAAAAAAAAAAGAGAAAATATTTCTAAGGCTATAGAAAAACAATAGATTTTTCTCTTTTTGGTCACATCATTGCAGAATCATATCAATAACAAAACAGTAATGCAGGACTCTTGCATTTCCTGTATATCCTGGTCTGTTGTTAACTTCTGTTGTTTAACTAGCAGAAGTCTGTTGAAAACCAAAATTAGATTGAAGATCAACCATCAAAATCTACTACATTTCCATTTTTAATCTAACTGAATATTTTTATTAAAAAGCACAGTGTATTCTGCTTTTCCAGATTTGGTCTTTTCTAACTACCTTGAAGGAGGAACAGCTGCTCAAAAAACCCAAAAACAAACAAACCCACACCAAAAAAACAACCACTCTGGACATCTTTTTTTAACAGTAACTAATTAAAAATCAACAATCAGGTGAATTTTGTCCCACATCAGCAGATTTCTAGAAAAACAGATCAGCAGTGTTGCTGAAAAAGCTCTTGAAAGAAAAAAGAAAGCTGTGGTTTACGTGCAATTCTTACACAAAGGTAATCTCTTCCATGAAGAATATATACTTTCTAACTGCTGTTACTTTGTGCAAAGCCATTCAGTCAGTAGGGAATGAAGCAGACACTAGGCTGACACGATGGTGAAGAGGACTCTGTAGGCACATTCCTCCTGTCCTCTGGTGACAGGACAGGAGGAGCCACCTCCCAGGCTCTTGTGGTGGAGCAGAGGAAAATTAGATTCAGGCCCAGTTTTAGGATAACAGATGTCTACTGTGAAATAAACATGAGGAAAGTTCATGAGGATTTTAAAAGCTTTGTTTTGTGTAATTCTCCTAAGATCTTAGATGTTTGTTTATGGTTAATTTTAGAGAGCAGAATGATGACATATATTTTCTCCTCATTTTTATGACAGACAAGGAATAAGAAAATCCATAAAAAAAACTAAGTACAAACATGACATGGCATCTGATGCATCTGTTGGTACGTGCTAGTGAGCACATCTTACATAAATCATGCACTCATTATAGAATTTTATAGTCAACATTGAGGAAAATTTTTTATGAAATTCTATATTATTTTCACATGAGATGCAGCAGGTTCAAGGGAAGTGCTGTGGAGACAACCACCTGCCAAATAGTATTTGGCCAAGTCCTTTCTCATCTGAATAGCATTACATCTGACCAATTAATAACTGGTTTTGGTCAGCAGTTCTGAACCATCTAAACAAGTAAAAGGATGGCAAAACTGCACTCTTTAAAAATCCATTATTATAAATAGCTGAGCAAAACTCACTGATCGGTCAAGCTGTTCTCTGCTTTTTGACAACTGCTCCTTTGCTGGGTGCTTCATTTAACCAGGGATAGTCAAAACAACAGGTGGCAGCAGGTTTATATCAACGTTGCATCTCCTCAGAACAGAATCCTGATGATCCCATAGGGGAGGGATTGCATCTCATTCTCCTCTTCTCTCCTCACAGAAGCCCATTCATAAGTCCCTCTCACCTCAGAGCTACAGGTAACTCAACCCTTGATAGCATCAGCTCATTCGGATGTACTCTACCCTAAGTACCTACTAGTTCATTGGATTGGTAACTGGTGCTGTATACATTATGAAAACTAATCGCTGCTCAAAGCAATCAGGAATCCACATCCTATTCCCAGGTGAAAGGAGATGCTGCTGCAGGGAAAAATACAACGCTCATGTATCACCTCCCATGTGTAGTAGTTTACCGGTTTCTTTTACTAAAGAAAACATGAGGCAAAAGCTGAAAAATAAAGAGAAGGCTAGAAAAGATAAAAAATGCATAAAGGTTTAAAGAGCTTTAAAAAGACCCATAATTTCACCATAAAGTTGATTAGTTTTCATGTACACATTACAACATTTCAGGAATTGTCGTATTAAGCTTACTATTAGGCAGTGTGATCAGACTAGCTGTGTCCATATTTCCATTTATAAATATTTGGTGACCAGCAACTAGAAAGCAGGTTATAGACAAAAATGCTTATTATTTTCATATATAGGCCATGGGACTTACTGACTCTGCTGATCTTGTACTGATTTGGTGCTCTCAATCTGTAGGTCCTCCTTTTCTACTTTTTCTGTTAGTTTATTCACAGGATCTTGTAAGCTCTAGATCATAACCATAATATAAACAAAGAGAAGAAAACAAAATAGAATCAGGGAAGTGTGTAATTTAAAGCCAAACCAGACTATAGAATCTACATAAAATTAAGCAATAATTTGAGCTGTATCAAAACTACATCAGACTCAAACAAGCTGTTAGAAGACGCTCACGCAAACTGAGTCACATGAACACACTTTATGTAAGAGGATGACTCTTGGTGACTTCTAAACTTATGTTCTGTGTCCAGTATTTCTAAGTAAAACCATCTATACCACGTGCAAAGCAGGCACTGACAGCATGTTTCTTTGCCATTTTGGTGGGCTGCGCTTGTTTTGTTGGGTTTTTTTTTTTTTTTTTTTTTTTAAGATGTGAAAAATTCATTATTCACATCTCTTTGTTCCTCATATACTGCTTCTTTACTTGTTTATTCTCTTTTTTCCTGACACAACTATTCACACAACCTTGGCAACTGTACTGTAGTGGGAACGCACTACTTGTGCCCTGAATCTGAAAAAGAGTGTTAAAATCTTGGACGATTAGTTAGACAGAGGCCAAGAGTGGTATTACAAAACCCTGCTGTCCCTTTGCAATCTGAAAGGCCGTGCTACAAGATAACAGTGTGTAGCTGCATGGTCAGCATTTTTATAACCAAAATTTGGACCTGTGAACAAGCCAACACATAAAGCATTATAGACTGACTCTTTGAGATTGCAGAAGTGCCAAATACACTACTGGGTGTCCCTGTGACGCATTAATTAAGAATTCTGTATGGAAAAATAAGTAACTGAAGATAGCAATGAAATAATCACAGATGTTAGCGATGTGAACATTTGGATCTACCAAATGGGGCTTTTTTCTCTGACAGTGAAAACATGTCCCTTTTTCCAAAGTCCGACTCAGACTGAAAAATAAACCCATGTTTCACGTTAATAGTTCTGACCACTTGTAATTACATTTATGTATGTCTCACTGATATTCACAGTAGCGCATCTCACCCACCTCATCTCCCTGCTCCCCAAAAACCTAAGGCTAAAACAAATAAGCCACCCTTTGTGTGAAACAATGAAAACAAAACCAGTGTTTTTGCATCAGGAGTTTTACCAAAATGGTAGTGTGTTCCCATCAGAACAGTAAAATGGAGGAAAAAAACCATGGCTGCTACGTCCATCTCATGTACTGAATGAGGTTAGAATCCCCAGCCCATCTTTTACTAGAAGAGCATTCCCAGGCATGTCGCAGGTCTTATCTGCACTGCCCTGTTAACTAGGAGAGATGAGTTCCCAGAAGGTATATTCTAGTTTCTGCTTGGCTCAGTACTTGTCTGGATGAGAAAATGAATATTTCAGTGGTTTAGAAACCAAACTACTGGACCTGTTGTATAGTGCAGTTGCACTTTTTTCTTCCTCTCAGTAAGTTAATTTTTCTACCTAGATCCGCAGACCAATGTGTCATAAGCACATTTAGCACTGCAGACATTGTGTCAAAAGATGAGGGATCACAAAAGCAGTGATAGAGACATTAAAAATATTCACCTTATCCTGTGGTTGCCACTTTTTTTTTGATGCTGTAACATTGCTAATCAGAATCACATGTGACTGTACCTTTTGGATTCTGAATAATGCACTAACCACCTCAGCTTCCTCACCTATGAACAAATAGGTTATCCTTTAACTACATTTGTACTGAGCATTGATCAGACTGCACTTGCACTATTAAAATTGATGGGAATTATTTGATTGACTCCAAGTGGACCATGATTAGAGTTCAAAAACTTACGAATCTTCACTTCACTTGCACAAAAGTCAAGTATAGTGTCTCTGCAGTGCAGAGAAAGACAGCAGAACTTTGCATGACAGGACTGTACTGCTTCAGGCACTTAAGCCATCCTGGACACCTTCACAGTAGGACACACAGTCCACTGTAATCAGGAGGTGATGGTGCAACAGTTGCCGTGCTCTGCCTGCTACTAAGTATAGCAGCATAGAGCCTGCCCCAAGAACCATGTAATGCTTTTGAAGTACAAACAGAACTATTTTAATCATTGCCTGACTATGTAAATTAAGGAAAATGATAAAAAAAGATTCTGTATCTTCACCAAGAAAAATACAGAAAAATCAGCATCTTTCTTTAAGTAACTCTATCTTATGATGCTTCCCTCATGAGTGTTTCAGGAAATCCATATTTACAGGACTGCTATATGACCACAGAAACAGCGTATAGAAATGGAATACCTGGGGAAGGAAACAGCATGATAACAACGGCAGTTACTATTTCCTGTATTAGAAAAATAAACATAGCTCTGAAATAGAGCTCCAGTTTCAATGGAGATTATGATAAAAACTGTTAAAAATCAGCAGCAGTACTTTAATGCAATAATTCAATGTAACAATTTAATTCAGCAAATATTCCTTCAAATTCTGATAGCAAACAATGAAATCATGTTCCTCTCCCCTGCCCCTCTCTAATCCACATCTTGATGTGCACTACAAACTAAGATACCTTTTTCAAAAGATATTAAAAAGCTAGAGAATGGGTATGAAATAAAACTGAATGTTAAAAAGCCATTGTCATTTGCTAACCATGAATTCAAGGTCACGTGATCACTGTCAGCAAGCACAGAAATCAAACTATGATATTGTCTTAATTGTTTCAGGTTACATCGGAAGAAGGGAAGAAGTCCCACCATCTAGAAAGTGCAGTGATTAAACAAGGCTGTAAGGACACAGACTGACTTCTGCCAAAAGCAAGTACACTTCAGTTTGGTGTATGAAGTGTCCCTGACTTTGCTGGCTCAGAGCAGACAAACATGTAACTTCACAGCAGTCTTCTGGGTGCTTCTATGGACTCACATGGACTTTGCTGCGAGATACACCAGTACGTGTCTTAAGGTAGGATCCTTGCATGTTTAGAAAGCTATCTTCCTAGCTTCGTTATTTCTCTTCTATTATAAAAATCAGGGTAAGATTGTACATACTAGCAGAGCAAGTTCAGAGTCATTCACTCTGGCTATCTTGTCTGTCTCAACAACCAAAAGCCACCCAGTGATACTTTGCTTGCTCCCAGTACTCAAACTAAATATTCAAGCCAACAAGGGGTTCCTCTACTACAGAGTTAACTCTGGTTCCAGCTCAGGCACCATTCTGAGGCTGACTTACACACAAAATTCCTTCACCTGCATCTGGGCTGCTTTCAAGTCAAGCCAAGATCATCTGCATTGCACATAAAACCTGTCCTCTGAAGTTAAATCACCCAAGTGTTGACAACATATTCAGATCACCCACAGTTCCTCTGAAGTGCCTTGGACAACTAATGCACTTCCTCTTGCCAGAGAAAGATTCAATGAAGCACATCTAACAGGAGATCCAAGAGTCAGGGGATATGTCACAGGATGTCATGACACACAGAGAGAACTGTGACACTACTGAAGAGACAGAAACATGAATATGTTTCATGTGGGGGGCACAGCTGAAAGGGAAGAGGAAAAGCACGTAGTCTCAGAATTTCCTTGTGGAGATTCACCAGGAAAAAAACCACAACATGTTCTCTAAAAACCCTCCCCAAACCCCCAGAGATATAAAATTATACACAGTCTCGCCTATAAGTCAAGTCATAGTGCAACAAACAAACGATACCAGACTACAGCAGAGGTCAGCAGAAGGCGACAGTGTTGTAGTACCTGCTTGGACAGAGTTCTCCAAACCATGTATGGAGCACAGGTAGCATCATGCCACTTCACATGAAAATAAATGGATGCACTGAGATTTATGCCTTTTGACTCCCTTATCAGGGCTATTATTACTACTAGGCTCATATGAACTCTCTGGGAAGTCTGGTGTTAAAGCATTCAAATGTAAAATATGCAACTAAATATTCATTAAGTAACTACAGCAAATTAATGGTGACACAAATTAGAAAGATATATTATTCAAGAAAAGTAGCCTCTGAAATAAATTTGAGTTCATTTGGTATATGGCAATTTCAAGCCAAGGAAACCTGAGAGGCTTTACCAAAACAGCAGCCCATCATCTTTAAGATTACAGCAATGGATACAGTAACAGATACTTTTACATCATGATACATAGAGTTGTTGGCACATTAATAATCATCTTTCATCAAGCATAAAACTTGCAGTTAGGAAATACAGCTGCAATAGCACAATTATACTACTCTCAGCATATACCCTGAAGCAAAGAAAACAAATGGGCTGCTTTTCATTAAGGGAGTTTGGCAAACATCTCTAAAGACAATGTTTTCTTTGCAGAAACAATCCCGAGAGGCATTTAAGAGTCTCCTTCCTGAGGTAAACCTGGTACATGAATATATTCATACCACAAAATACAAACAGCAATTTTCCAGTACATAGCTCCTTCTAATTTTTCAGCAAGGCAATCTATGTCTAAGTCAAATATTAGCAGTTTCTTTAAATTCTTGTTTTAAGGTAAAATGGTAACCCTACATACATGCACGCTTAGTTTAATTCAGAAGGAACACTTATATGAGCAAAATTAAGCTGCTAGTATCAGAACTGGAGTCATAAAAGACAAAAAAAAAAAAATGGTTTGCAAGCATTTTTATATTTGGAAAGATCCCTTTTAAGATCAGGGAAAAATATTCTAAAAGGAGTAACTCCCATAAAAGTGGGCACATTGAGATATTTTCTGTATATTTTAATTAACAATGTATTCTGATTGTGTATTTCATTGTGTCAAATCAAAGGACATGCCATCTTCTTTGTATTAATTTTTGGACCAAAAATTTCTCTATCAGAAACTACACTTACACTAAATCAGACGTAGCCATTTATTACACTTCATGAAAAAATACTACCATGTAATCTCAATGTAGAAATAGCTTGCAACTCTTGATATATAGCTACTCCTTCACAAACATGTGCTATGACTGGTAGGGATCAGTGCCCTGACCATAAACATTGATTGTTATCCCACACCCAGGTCTAGCAGAGGAGATACGGGAGTCCCACACCTTTCTGAAATGAGAAGTAAAGGGGAGGTGGCTTAGCCTAGCAAGGCACCTGAAGTAGCTGCAGACATCTGTTCTCAGGCAACAATCTCACATGACGCAACCACTAGATATTGACTTAATCTCCTTAGAAATCATTTCATGTAAACAAGCAGAAACTACTAACTGGGGAAAAGAGATCATGGAGGAGACTTCACTTTAGTATAGAAAATAATGTCACATTCTAGAGACTGAAAGAAATAAAGAACTGATATTAAAAGGCAGTAACACAGTCTTATTCCCAAATAGCTGTTTTCTGAAAGCAGACATCCATGAAATGCTGTAGTGTAAAACCACCTCCTCATTAGCATAATTTCTCAGCATACGTATCACTGCAAAAACATAAAATCACATCTTTTCAGTGCAGGAGACCAGCAATAAAAATGGTTAAGATTCTCATAACAAAGTTAGGCTGCATCCTAAACACACTACAATACTCACAATCATTTTTACAGTTATTTTTTGCGTCAAGGGAGTACTTCCTACATGTGTGGATTCAATATAGATTATATTTCTTCATCATAGATTCCCAACTTAATTTCAAATTTAGATTACAGTGAAATTTTTCACAGGAGGAAGTTAAAAGGTAACAAACATCTCCAAATCTCTCTCATCCTCCACCATAAGGGTACTTCACACTCCAGAACGGGTGCATTTTCTGTACAAGTTTCTCTCCAAGGTGTCCAAACATTACTATACATTTTAAAACATCATATGTCTTGTTGAAATAATCACATTTTTATGTAAGAAAGAGAATACTCAGCAACAAGACAGGCTACCTACATATATTAGACTGAAACTGGTTTGTATCAAAGTAAAGAGAAAAAACTCCTCAAAAAACTTTTAACATAGGGAAGTTGTGAGAACAGCCCATTGGCACGGTACCTGGGCTCCTGAGCAGGACTCTGGCTGTGCTAAACCCAGGCTGTGAACTACACATCACTGCAATGGTGGCCAAATAAGGGGGACCTCCTTTTCTGGTCTGCAGATTAGCTGGTGAGTCTGTAGGTAACTACTAGTGATATCAAGATAATTATGTCCAACTGTCTCCTGCTGAAATCTGGACATGAGCTCTGGCTAAAACCCATCTTCCACGAAGTGGACTATATAAGAAAGCAGCTTAGAGTTATGCCAGCTTCATAGCAAATGAGGACTTCTGCAAGACAGGATTCTTCAGAAGCAGGGTAAGATGAAACAGTTTATGAGTCTCCTTTTATTTTTGTCTGCGGTAAGGAGAGATGGAGCTTGAAGCTTGTTTGTTTGTGTAGTCTTTTGTGATGTTTCAAGCTACAGGAGTAACAGTCTCCAAAAGCTCTTTATGCACTTCAAATTTCAGAAACTGTTCCTTCCTAGCCCACATACTAGAAAACAACTTTAAATGCAGCATAGTAATGTACAAGTGTGGTAGTCTTGGGTGAATTAAATCTTGTATCTTTGGGTGCTTCTTTTCCAGGAGCTCTGAGGTAGCCACAGACTATACAGCATAATGAAGCCCAACTTCGACTTCTGCGTGTTGTATACACAAGCCTTTCATGGATTGAGGCTACAACTTGCAATTGCTTTCAGATTGGGTTGTCTCTCCAAGCAGAGTGGCTGTGGTGCAAGCTGTTCATTCCTCACTCTCCTCCCGATTGTAAGTAACCGTTCCAACAGACCTCTTCCAGACAAATGTTCTTCTCCCACGCAAATGGAATCAGCCAACTGCATAGTTATTAAATTGCACAAAATAACTACAGGACAAAGACGTCTATGGGGATAACTGAAAAGTTAACACATTTTTTCACTGTTTTCCCATTCCTCTCCTGAACCTCAAATTGCAATGGACAAAGCTAATTTATATGCCGGGACAGGTATGACCAGGAAAATACACAGTGCTAGTGCTCAGTCACTATTTTTAGACACTTGGCAGAACTCTGAACTCAGACTTCAGCCAGATATTGCACATATTCCTTATTCAAAGACTACAAAGGATCAGCAAATACCGCTAGTCAAGCAAAGCAGCATTTCCCAGAGCAGTTAAGGGTTAAAAAGTCCAAGTACAGGTGTGGGAACCCTGAGCATTCATGGACTCGTATTCAGTCCAACAAAGCATCCTTAAAGAATGTGAGTTTTTAAAAACATGCAAAGGCAAAATGGTATTAATTCTCTTCTAGGATTCTGGAAAGCAACATAAATCCCTAATTCTGCTGGACTTCATGATTCTTTGGGAATAATCAAACACAATCCTGGTTAGCACCTAAACACATACTGAAGTGTAGCCCTGAATGTCTTCCTTTGAAATATTCATCAGTTGCTGCACTCTGTATGCAGCTTTTGATCCTACTAGCCAGAACAGTACTAAACAGAAAACCTGTATTTAATTTAAAAGACAGGACAGGGGTAAAATATATGGACAAAATATGAATGAGTGCTTTCTACATCCTTGTTTGATCTCTTACTTGTTATCATTGGGAAAACAAACATATCTGTATATTCCTTACCTTTAACATAGTGAATTCATATGGCTGATAACCTTTGAAACTTTCATGGATTGCTGCCATCGTGTGTGATGTTTTTTCCCAAAAATGAAGAAGAGTTGTCTGTAAGGTAGGTTAAAATTTCAGTGCAATGTTAGCTTTAACACCAACCTGTTTTCAGTGCAAATTTAACATCTCCTGTCCAATACTAGTTACAGATTCTTACAGTTGAATGCTGCCATGGTAACATCTAAAAAAAAAAATATATATATATATTTACAGAAAATCTTTGCTTTGAATGTCAGTGCCTTCTTTGGATACCTGATACGTTGTTAACACATGAGAAAGGAGGTTGCATCTGCTCGCTCCCAAAAGATCCACTTTTTGACAGACATCAGTCTTCAGTTTGTCAAAGTTGAGTTTTGCATGTCGCACTTGAGCTTGAACCTTCAAACAAAAGGGACAATTGTTTATGTAGTGAATTTTTTTGTTTTTCATGAAAGATCCAACCAATACAGCTTTTAAGGAAATCAGACACAATTAAACAAAACAGACTCAAGTAAAATTTCTATAGAACTATATTATAGCATTGATCCCACTGAAATTAAGATATGGCAGGCTGATATACATTAAAATATGGCTCTAATTATCTTCTTTGTTTCTATTTTTCGAATATATTCAGTGAAGAAATTTCATTTTGTAACTCCTGTTTATAAGATGGATATTAGTATTAAAAATATACTCGATAAGATGATAACTGGAAAACTCTGGCATCTCTTCACAGAAATATCCAATCAAAGCCTGACCAACAAATTCGGAACTGAAAGTTTACTACATAACATACAGGCACCAAGGCAGAGATATCTTCGTGTACCTGTGGTAGGAGATAAGTTACACTGACAAACTTTAAAGTTGATCTGCAACTCTTGTTGACAAGAACAGCACTTCAGTAACTTTGAAATGCTACAAAAAATTTTGCTCAGTAAAAATTTCCTTCATTAAATTTTTAATTCTAAAACAGTATGCTTCTCTTGTTTATTGCTATAAGAAAAATATCATGGCCTCCTTTCTTAGGAGCAAACAATTTCAGTTTCAAAGGGTTTTAGTTTTTCAAATTATTCTTCTACCACCTGTTAAATAGATACAAGACACTCTGTGTTATACAAGCGGCACGTTTGACAACAATACTGGTATTCTCATGGTGAGGTATCAGGGTAGAAAGTTGATGTAGGTGTTTTCTGCCCAGGATCCCCCATTTTTGTGACAGCTTTATGTACTACCCTAATGCTATATTAACAAACCAAATTTTGTCTATAAAAAATTCGTATACAAAATTTAGTTTTGTTTCTAGGAAATGGGAAACAAGCAAACCACAAACCATGATGATTTTTCTTGTAATTCTCTCTCTATAGAGTATAACCCTGCTATTCTTTTAGCTTGTGTTTGTGGAAGCCTGAGCCAGGCACCATGCTACCCATGCCAGCAGTCTCACCCCATGCACAATTATCCAGTCAAAACAGCAGGTGGGTGAAAAACTTATGGGCCTCCAGAATTAAGCAGCAAAAGAGAGGGATGGGAGCAGTGGCAGGTGGAGCATGGGAGCTTGATCCAGTGCTAGATAAAACACCTTTGTCCTGCATTAGGTCCTCAAATCCTTTATTTGCTTTAGCTGCAAGAGACTGAGAGCATGGATTATACAACTTCGTCTTAAAAAGAAGAATTGTGAAGAAAATCACAGGCCTCTGCAAAAAGGAACTAACTGAAACCCAAACATCAGGTTACCTACATTTTTCTTCCAGCAATAACTACCACAGCAGGAAGGTATTTAAGTAAGATGTGTTGCAAGGCTTTGAAAAATCTAGCGAGACTCAAGGCTAATTCTGATCTCAGTTACAGCCATGAAAATCCAGAGAAATTCAAGCGATGTCAGTGGAAATGTGTCACATATAAAATTATATTTTACAGCTGCACAGCTGAGATCAGAGTCCCTCTCCTATTCAGTGTAATATAGCACTGGTGCAGAGCAGACAGCCTGAACAGCTGTAGCTTTGTAGACTGATACTCCAAGTGAGCGAAGAATGTTAGTTCTGGTGAATATAAATACTCTGTCAGGGATGGTAGGCCACATAAAAAAAAAAAAAAAAAAAAAGTACTACTAAATGTAATTATTAATTTCTACAACTGCAAGTCTTCATACAAGACTGAGATTTGGGTCTACCTCATATCTCCAACTCCTTAAAAGGAGAGAAAAAATCCAGAAAAAAACACCCAAACCTGCAAAGTTTGATTTGTAGTCTTCCTATATACAGTTTTTAGTAGATTTAGCAAGAAACAATGTCAGCGTTTATCTTAACTGAACACATAATTAGTGTCTCTTTTAAAAGATAGAGCACTCATAAAGAGAAAGAGGCAATCCACAACACAATGTGGATTACAAACCTGTATGTTGGATGTGCTCATACAGATGATTCAAAATACTTAATGCTGTGTTACCAAATGCCACACATTTCTCCTGCCAACCAGGGAAGATGAGATGCTATAAGAACTATTAAATTAAGGATGCTTTTAGTTTTTTGATATAGTGAAAGTTTATTGAGTAGAAGTACTTTCCATTTTGCAGAAGTAGTGCAGTAGAGCCAAGATAGAACACCAACACTACATCAACATGACCTTTTGCCTTTTATGTGTGCCAATAAATGCATTTTCAATACAAATTAATATTAGACATCTTTTAAGATTACTTGTGGCTTCAAGAATTAGGTAAAAAACCTTAGTGCTTACAAAGCATAATCTACTTAATACCACACAAGTTATCAGAATGAACCTTTGATTTTCTACTCAAGGGAAAGCTGATGTAATGCATGCTAATCTTCTCCTTTCTCTTCAATTACTCTCTAAGACATGCGAAACATTGTGGTCTCGGTCCTTCAATTTTTAGTTCATACACTTAACTTGATTAAAGCTGAACATAAAAAATTTCTTCAAAATCCTGGTCTGAAAAGTGTCAGGATTTTACTGACTATAAGAAAACTGCACCAAACCAAATGCAACTTGGATGTTTTATGATGAAACAGCTCCTAAGCATCTGAAACTGTAGTTGCTAGTTGTGAAGTTTATGCTGTACAAGAAATTCTCATGGTACTACTGACATAAAAAAGACTACTCTTCTTAATCTTTTTGTTTTCCTAAGCAGCAACCAGGAGTAACCTGCTTTTAATTTCCCAAGGCAAACATCCAATTACAATATTTAAGGAATAGAATTCTTTAAAGAGAGCACATAAGTAAACATAAATTTTGAAAGCAATATCTTATTAAATCAATAGCTTGAAACTACAGGATGCCAGATAAAATGGAAATAATCTCAAAAAAGTAAAATAAATAAGTAAATAAAAGAATGTTAAAATCCTAAATCCTGTGGGCCTGAAAGTCAGATTCTGGAAAGAGTCACTGTAAAGGCAAATACTTACTAACACAGGTTCCTAGATCTATATTCAGAGAAGTCCCAAGCTTCAAGAGAAAAAGAAATCCAAAAAGTTCAGACCAAGTTAAAAACCCCTATTCAATATATTGAATTACTAAATACAGGTTTGTTATTTATTTTCAAGGAATATTTATGAACTCTACAGTACATCTGCGTTGTTACTTGTTTTAGTCTACTTTAAAATGCAAAAAGTAATAGCACAATTTCAGGGTGCATTCAGCTAGTGAAGTATCATCTCCAAAATGAATTCCTAGGTCAGATAAATGCACTAACTCACTTTACATACAGTGTATTTTTGTCTCAGCATTTCCAGCATAGAAGCAGAAACAGATGCTTCCAGTCTAATTTGTCACCCAAACTCTCACTTACTTGATCTGAAATGCATGCACAGCCTGTGTATAGGCTGAAAGGAGCAGGATAAGTAAATCAAGGGGGGAGAAAATGCCTGGAATATAGCAAATCTTCCTGTTGGCGTTTCTAGGCAAACTCCACTAGCAGATGGAATCAGCACAAATCTCTGCATTAAATAAGTATAGCACCTTCTGGCATAGCTGATCATTGTGAAGACTACATCACAATTAAACGCAAACTGGAGCAGGCTGTAGTTTGAGGACAAGTGTTTAGTGTATAGTGTGACTGACAGCATTTCTACAAATAGCACAGAAAGCATAAGGAATTAGATTCTCAGTTCCTACAAAACTGTAGTAACTTGAGTGGCGTTAAGACAAGGAGCACCCATTACACTTTTACACAAGCACATATAACCGCTTACTGATTTTTTCTTTTTTAAATTCAAGATTGATGCTGGATTGTGAGAGAACAGAAAAGTTAATGTTTTATACAAAATGATGCCTGTAACTAATGCCTGCATTTTTTTTTTTTTTTTGTCTGTGTGTGCAGTGTAAGGACTTCCAAAACCTTGCACAGTACTAAACTGATTTCAGTGTGTTTTGTTATGTTGTACATTTTGCAGACTATATTTTGACTCAACTGTTCCCTTGGGTTAGAATAGTATTTATCGCATTTATTCATCTATGCTCCACCAATTTGTAGAAAAAATACATAAGAAAAATGGTCAAAGAAGAGGTATCATACTTCTGTTCATCTGCTTCAGCCCTGGTTATTATAATCTTCATTTATGATCTGATGAGAAAAACTGACAAAAATTAATTTAGGAGATGAAATTTATAAAGCAAGAAATGCCTACCTAAGAAGGAAAGCTACTTGAACAGTACAAAAAACCTAAACAACATCTCTTAGGTCTAAAGCCAAGCAGATGTTCATCAGATTTGTTCCAGAAATGAAACTATTCTTGAGATAGAAATGTAGATAATCTAAAGTGCATAAAAAGTTCGAATGACACGTTACTTAAATTTGCCATTTTGGACTTAATAATCATCATCTGCATTTGTGCACACATCCCCACACACCTCATCCCATTACGACTGATTAAGCAAATTTGCAGTCATTGGATTTAATTCCAACTGCATGTCTACCTGTCTCATTCTGGAAAGCAACAAAAATCTGTCTGCCTTTCTGCCTCAAAAGAACAAACAATACACCAGCTTTTAAAGAGAAATTATGTCTCTTTGTAAGGACATGTAAGGACTCCTCTATGCAAGGAGAGGAAAACCTGCAGGTACACCTGCTGTACAGACTGCCTTTTTCTTCTTGTCCTACGCAAGACCAGCAGAGTGGAGATGTTACATATGACTCAGACTCCTAGTCACTACAGCAGTAGACACAAAACCCACTTTGGAACAGCTGTCAAAAATACACACGTCCTGTTTTGAGGTACTTTAAATCTATCAGTAAATTCACGTGGCAAGACAGAGATAAGTGAAAGCTGAATTAACCTTGTATTAGGCTAGCTGTATTGTGAAAGAGAAAGATTCTGGAAAGAAAACTGCCATAAATTTCTGGTATTCTAAGTGGTAGAAAACTCACTATATAACTTGATCAAGGCAAGCCTTTTCCAAGATACAACACAGCACAAAGACTTTTCAGCCGCCAAAGATCATTTTTCTAGCGGCTGTAATATTCATGGTGAAAAACATACTGAATATTCAACTGAAACACAGCGATATCCAGCATAATCCAATGAAATCAATACCTACCCAAATAATTGCATATATCTACAGCAAATTAGCTGCCATAACTACCCAGAGACATTTAATTGAAACATCTAATTCACCTATTCAGATTTCTCACCAGAGGCTGCAGCATGTTCATTACAGTTCTGGAACTGAACATAGCAATAGAAGAGTGCTAAAGTACAGCAAATAAAAAAAAAAAAAGAAAAGAAAAAAGGAAAAAAAGCAGAAGCAAAGCAATGCTATACAACACTCAACAGAATACAGAGAAAAGCAGCTTAGTATAGATTAGTGAAGCAGCAGCATTTCACTGTATTCACTGGGACCAAGAATAATCATGTTACTTTGACAACTCAATCTGATACATTGTCTACAAACAGAATGACCATAAAGTCATCATAGGCTGAGAAAGTTTTTTTCTTTAAATCATAACATTTTTGCTTCTAGTCAGAACAATAAAATCCCCATGATTTTGGCATGTATTTTGCTCTCCTTACACTATGAAGCAGTATAGAGAAAAGGACTAATAAAAAGTCACATTATAACTGAAATGTTATTCCCTCAAACCCAGCAGCTTTCATGCAAACTTTGTTATTCAAATTTGCTACATTTTAGCTATTTTCACAATCCTACACTATTTTAATTTGCATCATAGAATGAGCCTCACATTTAGTTTTCCTTTTCAAAAAAATGAGTTTAGTCCAACCCAAGATTTTTCATCTACCTCTGCAATCAGAACGGGAGACAAAATAACAGTTGTAGTAGTTTTAATTCACATAGAAGAACAACAGTCTCTGACAATAATTCACGTTTTCATTTGAATATATGACTATTCCCTTTGATTTCAATAGTATTGTTCATTATTTAACATTTGTTTTGCAGCAGTTCCTGAAGGTTTTGATGACACTGGTCTCATTGTTCTCAACACCAAAAAACACCAAATAAGTTACAGATCTGCCCCAGAGCTACAGAATATGTAAGCACAAGCCCAGGTGTTGGAAGGACAGGAGTCTTAAATTAGGATTGGCCTGGGAAAACAAGCCCCTACTGGGTATCTACAGGGGTGAGTGACTTGCCCAGGCATAGTGGGGTCTGCTCCACCAGAACATTATAATATTGTAGCAGCCACTTGTTCCATTTTGCAAAATAAAACAATTAAAGACCCCTATCTTGTAAGCATGACCATGAATAGCCTGTACCATTCTGTCCTCTGTGATACAGTTCTCTTAAACCTCCAGTGTACTACACACATATGCACGTGCACATACACGCAGGTCTACAAACAACTTTGCTATTGCAACACCCACCAGCTACAAAACAAAAAGCTGCCACTGGATATAACACTGTGCTCCTGATCTCAGAATTTGGAGAGCTGAAGTGCTTGGATTTTTTTTTTTTTTTCTCCTTATACTGATTTAGAATAAAAATAGAAACACATTCTGACTGGTGTGAAGACAAAACTGAACTGTTCTACATAAAATTCCAAGTTTGGTGTGGGGCTTTTTTTTTTTTGTGATTTCTCATGGGTAAGGCCATAGGATTTTAAACTCCTCTCTCCCATTTCCTTCCGTCCCCCTCACGAAGGGCTAATAAAGATGCTATAGAGAGGAGAATAGTTGTGTACCAGTCATGGAAAGGATTATATGACAGAGCTAAATTTTACATGAACACTTTACACTGACACATGATAGTTTTGATACAATGCACAGTTCTAAATTAGTGCGTAGTATGCAACTGGTAATACAACAGAATTCCTAAATTTTTCCATGAAATTCATAGAAATACATTTTTGTGTGTGTGTTCTATTCCCATCTGTGCTTGTCATGCTGTATTATGTTACAGAACAACTGGGGGGGTTAATTATTTTTTGTCAGAAAAGCGATCCTACTCTGATAGCACTTAATCTCTAACATGTCCTGCTGCCCTGAGGCACTGAATAAGTTGTAATTTGACAAGAAAAAACATAGGGGCTTTTTAAGAAGCTATATCAAAGGAACTCTAAGTTGCATTACTTAGACCCTAAACTATATATGCATACATATATAGATATATTTTTATCATTAGAGTATCATCTCCCAGAATGGAACAGAACAATCTGAAAATCTTCTAATGATTATATTCTGTACTTTAAAACTATTATCAATTACAGCTTTTAAAACCTTATTCACCTAGAAAAAGTGGGAAAGTATATTTAGTTTATTTGTGTCGGATTATGTTTTCAGTTTTAAAAACATAGATGTCATTATTTTAGTTGAACTACTATTTCTGAAAAATACTGCAAACTTTTATACTATTTAAAATAAAATTTATACTAACTCTACTTTTTCCATTATGTTAAAACCACTTTATTAGAAACATTCAGGTATCTGTGGATGATGATGTTTTAAACTCCAGGAAGCACCAAAAAGGACCTCATATTTTCTCCAATTATATGATTTTCAACATGTCCTAAAAGGATATAGCCCATTTTGTCAGTTCTTTGAGAAAAGCCACTGTAACTCCCACAGTAATCTACAGAACTGTAGTCACTATTTTGGCTCAGTTTTTGCTGGAATTTGTTCCTGTGCACAGCAGGATTCCTATCCCTGTGGTCATTTGTACCCAATCCAGCTTTGGGAAGCTCTGCAGGTTTTCTAGAAAAGCATTCCTAGACAGTTGCCATATATTTGGCTAGAGAGTTTAAGGCCAGAACAAATCAGTAGATTACCATCACAAAATATTACTCCTGTACTTACCCTAGGGCAAGCCTTCCAGAAAGACACGCTAGGTGTGCCCAGCTCAGATGCTGACATCTATATTGTTACCCTGTGATCTGTTTCAGTGGATGGAAATCTGGCCAACACAGAACAATTGAGAATAAAAGTTTGGTTCACGTTACCCTCCAAGAATCTGTTTGTCTCCATTTGACTATAAAGGCCTTTAAGTGCAGACATCTACATAGCAGATGTCTGAAGTTAAGTTTGATAAATCCTAACCTAAGCAATGTCCAGAAAAAAATATAAACTCTGTTACTGATAATAATGACCATAGGTATTTAAATACATCCCTTATTTATCATTTGAATTCATCCAGCATAAGCTTCCAAGCCCTGACTCTTGTTAAATTCCTGATGAGTAGAATGAGAAGCCTCAAAATCTTAAATGAGACAGATTAACTTAAAAACACCACATTTTAAGTAATTTCCCCTAGGCCTCAACTTACATCTTAACACTTTTTGAAACTCTCCCTCTCCGGTTTTTCAAGCCAGAGATGTGGACTTTGACCTGTGCTCACTCAAACTGTATTGAGAGACTCTTGCCACTTGCTGACAGCTAAGCCAGGTCTTTACAGAAGATGTTCACAGAAACTGTTGCTGAAACCTTGCATAGTTGCAGAGCTGCAATAAGCAATTTGTTGCCTGGGAGAAGAAAATAATTAAACATACAAAAGAGATGAAATTGTGATTAAATATACAAAAGAGCTCCTTGAACAGAACTCCCAAGACACACTATTGTGTTGTTTGTTATCTACAGTTACTGGAGATGCAGCTGTTGTACTCAACATACAAATACATTCCAGGCAAACGTTGACTTCCATTCTCTGTTCTTTTCTCTGGCCACAGAGCCTCATGCTTTTCTTTTCTCCTGCCTATGTTACTTTGAAATCTGTGTCTATGGTCCTGGGTCAAGGAGAATGGCATGTTAAAGAGCAAAGTGCTTAATGAGCCTTGCTGCCTTTTTTTTTTTTTTTTCCTTCTTTAACAGCAATATAAAAATACAAGGTAAGAAAAGATGTTGTTAGGTACACTGAGTTAACTACCACTGGTTTTAAATCCCTGTAAAGGATTTTTATTTCTGAAATATATTATGCAAATATAATATTTACCAAACAGCCAGGTCATGGACATGCACCACAACTTCTTTGTGAATTTTACTCAGTAGAATATGAAATTTTCTCTTTGTGGCACATTTATCCCACATTTCCCTCTTAAGTTTTTCAGTACTCGGGCTGTAAAAATTTAACTGCCTTGAGCCTGTTGGCTTACATGCCAAGTAACTCCAGCCTGGCAGTAATGAGTAAGCCATGGTCAAAACTACTTACTTCATAACCACTGACAGTCAGCAGATGTGAGCAATTCTCTGTCTTCCATAAGGATATATGGCTTGCTTGAATATTCTTCATTTTCTTCCCCCTCCAAAAAACAAAGGTTGGTTGTACTACCCTCTGATACATTCAATGACAGATACCACAGAAATTTAATCCTATTAAATAACTTTCTGTCTATCCTTTATTCAAACGCATACACATTTATCTTACTCCTTTTTATCTTTTTTTCTACTTCCTCACTTTGTTCCCAGCGCTGTGTTTATTCCTGCTTTTTTACAACGCACCTTTTCCAGCTCTCCTGTGCCTGTTTAGGGATAAGGAAAAATGAGAATCTCCTCGCACATTATGCACGTGATTCCATAAATATGATACAGTGACATGAAGATTTCTTTCTTACTCTACGTTTTTTCCTTCCACCCAAAGCCACGTTAGAGCAGGAGCAGATCAGTTTAGGCTTCAAAATAGGAAAAAAAACCAAAACAAAACATCCAGGTAAGGCCAAATGTCTTCTCAAAGATGTAAATTATTTTCTTTAATAAGAATGATAATCAGGATTTTCCAGACCAGAAAAAAAGACATGACTAAGGAGGAGTATGATGGAAGTCCATCATACCACACGTACAAAAGCTGTAAAAGACAAGACTTAGGTCAACACAGAAACCACAGGGCATTGTACCAAACTATCTGTCTGAACTCAACACAAGGATCGTGGATGATGTCTGTGTCAGTAGAGCAACTCTCTGATCACAGTGATCTGCTATGATGGCCAGAATTTACACTGTTCAAAAGGCAACAGGACAATTTTATAGGAAAAGCCCAAATGCTATGTCTTATGATGCCTCCACTGGTCACAGTGCTACAAGAAAATTCCAGTGTGTTTGCTCTGTGCAACTCCCTGGCTGCTAGTATTGGTAACCAGCAAAGACAGATGATGGACAGAGAGTGGATATTTATTTGAATGACTGTGTCCATCCTTAATAAGGTAGCCCTAAGGCATGGCTGCAGGTTAAGGAGGGTTCGTGAGCTTGCTGTGCTGCATTCAGACTGGCTTAGTGCCTTCTCACTGTGGGAGAACTCTCCGTTCTGTGGTCTAAGGCAACACAGATACTTCAAATAAGCTTTTCCAACAAGGTAGTAATCTCTTTAACACCTGAATAGCAGCAGATTTTCCATTATCAAAATTCAAAAGCATGTTGAGTTACATAATTTTGTAACTGTAAGAGTGCTCAGTTTCAATTGCCAGGGTGTAATTAAGCACTGCCTACGCCTAAACATGCCTAAAGAGCAGAAAGCTCGTACAAATGCTTCACATATTCTACAACAGTATGGAAGCCCTGTATTCACAAATATTTATTTGGAGATGGGGTAGGAGAAATTCTGAGATGTTTCAACATTTCAGTAATTATAACTGCAATGCAGAGAGAAGTTCAGATCTCAGTACTTTACTTTCATAAAATCTTGAACCTCCTTGTACAGAAATCTATGTATATATTAAGACCTGTGCTTCCAATTTTGGAAATGGATTGCCAAAACCTACATCATCTACCCAGACAGATCCAATTTATCTTCCAGTATCTATCACCCAAGTATGCAGGCAACTCTCCTCTCTCCTCATTCAAGTCCTAGGGGGTTGTCTATTGAGCAAAACTTTTACTCATGGCATTTAAGAGAGGAGTGGTGTACTGAACACTGTTACTGTCTACATGAATCCTGTGAGCAAAAGTATATACAACTGATTATTATATTTAAAATTATTTTTAAGAAGGTACTTTGCTAAAACTAAGTATTTTTGGAGCAGCCCTAGTTTTGGGTTTGATATTTAATCAGAATAGGCTCAACAGTTAAAGATACTCTAAATTCCTATGCTTAAAGTCTTGCTGCTATTCAATCAACAAAGCATTCTACCTGAAGATGTCTCAAGAGAATGTAGTTATATTCCTTGCCTGTTTAACTTTTTGATTTGAATTTAACATCTTTTTCTCCCTATTATCAATAATATGGTAGTGCAAAGATCTGGATCCAAGCATGTCTTTGCAGCAATAAAGTTTTGTTACATCCAAATTTCTCTGATGCATGACAACTATCTGTGGCAAGTAATATTGCTCTCCATGATAAATAACTTTCTGAACAGCTGCCCTGCAGCAATAAGAATACACTTCCTCCTCCATTATTAAAAAATTATTCCATGTCTTCAGAAGAAAAAAAAAAACCCAGCTCAGGTTGAAAAGTACAGGCCAACAGCAACAGAAAACATCTGAGTTTTTTTTTCTAAGGAGTTACCAGGAATTAAGGAGATATTTGCCTTCTCCTGCGTGATTTCTGCTCCTCTATCACAGCTCAGACGCAGCACATCATTTGGTGAGCGCAGCCTCTGCAGAATCTTTTCTACTTCTCCAGCAGCTGGACACAGCCCTGATCAAAGTTACATTTCTCAGCACAATCCAGCAAGTTCATTCACCCAAAAATGAGACAACAAAATCTTTAGTTTTAAGCCTCACAACAGTTTTCACAAACAGTGCAGCACAGTGTGGTTTCAGAATGTGAAACCAAGTGCTCTACTAGCAATGAGTTAATTGCTACAGAACATGAAGTAGAATACACACAGAAAAGACAGTATATCAGCTTTTAAAGAGACTTCTATCAAATACAGGATGCAACCAACTCTCAAACATAAGATGTGGATCCCTTTCATAAATCCAACCACTATTTATTATAAAATGAAGGAAAGTTTGTTAAATTTAAGAAGCTGAAAGCAGCAACACTCTTCAATTTTCAGAATGATACTCAAAGTCATTATTGAAATTAAGATCACAGCAGAACATAAAAATCAGGCAAAATGTTATTGACTCACTCCATCTTAAATGACTGAAGAGCCTCCGAGCACACAGCCCTCAAAATGGAGCAAGCATGTTACTTTTCTGCAGCTTAACTAAACTGTTTTAGAACGCTTAATTCAAAATAATTCTGAAGCGTGTTTATACAAGACTTATGTCAAATCAAGAGTTGTTTACTTGAATTTAAGCTGGGAAAAATACATTTTTAAGCTACATTGACAGATGCTGTTCTCAAAACCTAGTGAGTGTTTCCAGAGTTCTGCACCCATTCGGCTTCATTTGGGCACCACCTTTCAGAAAAGCAGCATCTCTGCATAGCCATACACTATCCCTGGAAAAAGGACTATGGGTACTCCTGGCTCCTCCTTTCCAAAAATCTTCCCCCAGTCTTCAAATACATAGTTCCAAGCTCCTTTCATGTTACCTACCAACTTCCCTATCCCTTGCCTGTACAGAGAGAAATTAGTCCAAATGAACATGTCCACACTGTAGGCAGGGTAGGGCCCAACCTCAGCAGCTTTCACACAAAGAGCTGTAGCTCTTGCTCCAAAGAAGGGTACCAGCAAAAGCAAGAGGGCTGAAGTCAGCCAGCTACATCCCAGTTGACACCACTGCTGGCTGCATAAAGGCTTCTCCTCTGTTTTTCTCCAGCATAAAGATAAACCACTTCTGGTAAATCTGTTTAACTTCAAACTGTATCAAAGGAGTGAGTTGTCACACAGTCAGATACGTGATAGCCGAGAGCTAGGGCGCACAGCCTCTCCCCAACTCGGTCACACTGGGTCTTTACAGGAATAAGCTGTGTATGAGAGCAGCTCTACCCCTCAGAGCTTACACCTTCTGGCTACTCATTATCAGCCAGCATAGAACATAACATGCTGCTTGAGCTATTAAGGTTTCTCACAGTAACTGTGTTTATTTTTATAGCTTGGATCAATATGCAAATTATTTTTTAAAGGCAACAAAAACAAAATGAAAATTTAAATGAAGGAAAGACAACAAATATATAGGCTTGCTAGGTCTGCTTTTTTCTACTTTTAGAAGCCTAGATACATGCCTCAAGTTTCAGTATTAGTCAAATCCAGGATGTGTGTTTGACAAGGCTGAAAGGGCAGAAAAAAAAAAAAAGTGATGACACTACCAGAGACCTTCAAGCAAGGATGTGCAAAGATAATAATTGCCAATGATTTTTCTATTCATGTGACCAGAAGACTCATAAATCACATGCAGAATGACATTCACATAAATAGCATAACTTAAGAGTCTGGGAACAGACTTCTGCGTTACAAGCCCCATATGCAGTTCTTGTAGTGAGCACGGGTAGATCAGTCTGCAGTTGTGAGTAATTACAAACCAAAGCATCCTTGCACATATACTATTCTAAACTTCAAATGAGTGTACATTTTCATGTAAGAACATACATCCTTTTTAGGGAAGAGATTGGTCCTGATAGCTCAGCACATCTCCTCTCCTCAAACGACTACAAGAGAATTTGTAAAATCCAGCATTTTTTCACACAGATACAAATAACTTTATATAGTCTGAAAACAAAGAGTCAGATTTTGTTAATGCAGTGAAGGTCTACAAATTGCCAAAAATTATTGCAAAGATTTGTAGCAAGAAGCAGGCCAACCAAAATAAATGGCAAAAGCAAAAAAACAAGCTTTCAGGTCTGAAAGGTCATATTCTGCTCAGAAGTAACCTCAACTTACAGTTGAAAGTGCTGAGAATTGCTCCAAGTTTATCGTAAGTCACTTGTGTCAATCATACAAGACAACCTGAGAGCAGAGGAGGGTTGGCACACATGGTGCAGGAGGGGATAGGTGCTGGGAAGTGGAGAGCAATTAGCCCTGGCAGGAAATAGAGACAGGAAACTACTATCTTTGAACACTGAAAGACCAGATGCAAAGAAGATTAGTTAGAAAATGTAATTTATGTTTTTAATTTCTTTGCATCCAAATTAAATTCTTCAGGGCCTGAGAAAGCATGTTACTTGACTCTGGGTCCCTTTCGAGTAGACAGATGGGGGAGTAAATAAGCTGGAATTAAGTAAAAGGATGTGAAAAACTCACCTTCTGGTGCAGTAACATCTCCCCCAGTGAAAGCATCACAAAACAGTAAACTGGTCTGCAAGATCATCTCGGCCATTGCAAAGAGTAGTGGGATGGGCAGATGTACAAGGTGCCAGGGAATGCCATAGATGTATATGCTGCAAATCCTAGCTGGAGGTGACACCAGCACTCCAACAAAGATACCTTTAGCAAATTCACCATGACAACCGAATTGCCTTTAGTATTTAGTCCCCAGATGCTCTCACTGTCCTGAGTACAAAGCTACTCTGTTCACAGTGCTACTGCAAGATTGCAAGTCCTATGAGTTGAGGTTTGGGGTTTTATTTGCTATTTAACCTCTTTCAGCACAGAATATGAAATAGCACCCACTAATCACTGAATGGCAGGGCTGGTTGGAAGGGACCTCTGGAGATCATCTAGTCCAATTCCACTGCCAAAGCAAGTTCACCCAGAGCAGGCTGCACAGGAACATGTCCAGGCAGCTTTTGAAAGTCTCCAGAGAAGGAGACTCCTACAACAACCTCTCTGGGCAGCCTGTTCCAGTGCTCTGTCATCCTCACGGTAAAGAAGTTTTTTCTCATGTTCAGATGGAACTTCCTGTGTTCCAGTTTGTGCCTATTGCCCGTTATCCTACCACTTGGCATCACTGAAAAGAGTCTGGTCCCTACCTCTTGACATCCCCTCTGAGATATTTATAAGCACTGATAAGATCCCCTCTCAGTCTCCTCCAGGCTAAAGAGCCCCAGGTCTCTCAGCCTTTCCTCATCACAGAGATGCTCCAGTCCCCTCCTCATCTTTGTAGCCCTCCACTGGACTCTTTCCAGTATTTCCCTGTCTCCCATGAACTGAGGAGCCCAAAACTGAATAGAGTACTCTAGTTGAGGCCTCACTAGGGCAGAGTAGATGGGGAAGAGAACCTCCCTCAACTGGCCACACTCTCAATGCAAGTCAGGATACCACTGGCCTTCTTGGTCACAGGAGCACACTGCTGGCTCATGGTTGACACGCTGTCCACAAGGACTTCCAGGTCCTTCTCTGCAGAGCTCCTTTACAGCATGTCAACCCCTAACCTGTGCTGATACATGGGGTTATTCTTCCCTAGGTGCAGGACCCTACACTTGCCTTTGTTGAACTTCATTAGGTTCTCCTCTGCCCAGCTCTCCAGCCTGTCCAGGTCTTGCTGAATGGCAGCACAGCCTTCTGGTATATCAGCCACTCCTCCCAGTTTTGTAGCATCAGTAAACTTGCTGTTTACTGAAGGACACACGCTGTCCCTTCATCCAGGTCACTGATGAATATGTTCAACAAGACTGGACACAGTACTGACCCCTGAGGAAAACCAATAGCTATAGGCCTCTAACTAGACTGCACCACTGACCACAACACTCTGAGCTCTGTTGCTCAGCCAGTTCTCAATCCACCTCACTGTTCACTCAGCTAACCCACACTTCCTAAGCTCCCCTGCAAGGATGTCACGTGTCGAAAGTGAGACAGTGTCAAAAGCCTTGCTGAGGTTGAGGTAGACAACATCCACTGCTCTCCCCTCATCTACCCAGCCAATCATGGCATCATAGAAGGCCATCACATTAGTTAAGCATCATTTCCCCTTGGTGAATCCACACAGACCACTCCAGATAACCTTTTCCTCCATACACAGTTCCATTGCCTTTTAAGGGATGGTGGTGCGGCTGATTGACCTCTAGTTTCCTGGGTCCTTCTTCTTGTCCTTTTTGAAGACTGGTGTGACACTGGATTTCCTCCAGTCCTCAGGTACCTCTCCTCCCCATGACCTTTCAAAGATGATGGAGAGTGGCTTAGCAGTAACATCTGCCAGCTCCCTCAGCACTTATAGGTGCATCCCATCAAGGCCCATGGATTTGACTAATCATGACTGATCTAATAATCAGTCTGTCTAATAATCATGATTCACTTGTAACACAACGTCTGTTGTACATAATCCCATGCATTTTTATAGCTATTTCTGGTTGGTATTTAATAAATCATTAAGTGTGCCTTGTTTCAGTCAAAACCATTTAATTATATTTTGTCCAGATAGAAACTCAGAAAGATTGTACTTTTTAAAAATACCCACCCAAATCTTTCTGTAGTGCTCTTCAGACTGCACACTGTTCTATTAGAGAAGAAACAACATTTGAAATCTAAGCAGGGTTCAGGCAGAATACCCCTCAAAGAGAGATGAAATGGCATATTCACCATTTTTTTGGTCAGAACAGTACCTTTTGTTTGTTGCATTTTTTTAATCCTATCTTCAATTTGTTTTCATTATGTGAAGTAGAAAACTCAAATATAGCACCTTTGTCATCATTCAGAGCCTATGTAGCATATTGCTGAACAGCAAAGGTCTTAAGAAGTAACAGCAGATGGACTACATTACGTATGTGCCCAGGCATTTTAGGAAAGCATAATAAGAATTCCTGGGCAGTGGTGACCATAGAAAAACTTGGTTCTCTTGTGTAAACAATGTTTTCCCTGACAGCTGTATTTCCCTTCCTGTTTATTCTTCTCTCCTGCAGAATTCTCTCTGTTCAGTCACATCTGTATTTCATTTATTTTAAAAAATATTCCTTTAGCTATCCTCCTAGCCTTTTCAGATTATTAAGGCTGAGGGAATTTTCCAAATCTCATTTCTCCTTTCACAACCTATTCTGTTTACATTTTTACACGTCATTTAGGTTCTGAATTCACATAATGATCCACATGGGTTAGGGGCTTTCCCCATACAGACAGTTTGCAGGGTCAGAGTTTTCATGTAAGCAATTGAAGTTGTCTGGCAATCATCTTTTCTTTCTGACTTTAAGACCAAAACACAGCAGAATAAGTGAAAACAGTGTTCAGTTGTTCCTTTCTTTTAAAATCAATTCAGCGTTACATTTAATGCTTACACATTTCTATGATTATTGGACATGAGAAAAATTCTTGGGAGCTTTATTTTTGTCATGTCATGTTTGAGAGGGTCTTTTTAATGTTGAAGCTAATAATTATTACATTAGAGTTGGACTTAAAATTACTATTGATTTAAATAACTGATTTTTTAAATGTATTTGTTGTATTCCGTTGAAACATTACAAGTTCTGTTACTTAAGCAAATAAAATTTTTTAGGATGTGTGTGCTTGCCTTTTCTTGAAATAAATACAAGTCTGAAAATACACAATTAAATCAAGTCCACCTTTTTTGATTTCAGCTAGGTTATATTAAACATGGTTGTTATGAAATCTATTGTATCTGTAGTTCAGCATTTCATTTCAGTCTATTTTACAGCCATTTTGCTCACTTTTATCTCAGACTTTTCTTTCTTAAAAATAACTGATCAGATGATGAAGCACCTCTCAAGGGCAAGTAGCTATCTCTGAAACCAACTACACTCTACAAGCACTATCTCTTAAGATGATGTAATCTGTTCCAAGAAGCCTGTTTCTATTTTTAAGTGGCTTACTCTTATGCTTTTAAAAGGGCATCTCCATCACACATTGTTACTTTGCTTTTAACCCAATAACAATCACCAGTGATATTTAAAATACACCAAATGGCATCAGAAAATAATTGATTTTTTGTCTTATTGTTTGTCCTGATTCTTACAGATAGTATCTGAAGTGGTAATTTAAGGTTATAAAACTACAAAATGCTTACATTGTGAAGAACATTTCTGCTTAAGGTCACATTTTCAAAAAACACATCTGCGTTAAAATACTTGAATGTTTTCTCTGTAAAGCATCTAGGAATGTTTTGGTTTCTCTACTTAATGTTACTGAATTTGACATTGGAGAACCTGGAAAAAAAACATTACAGCAGAAACTGCACAAAGGAAACACACTCAGCACTGGAACTCCATCTGCTTTTACAAGGAGAGGCAACGATGACAACACAAAACCTACAATTTTCTACAAAGAGGAGTTTTTTGTGTGTTTTGTTTTTCACTACCATAATTTCTAGGAACATAATGAAATTTAACTTTTCCAATGCCACATACTTTCATATTAAAAAAATCCCCACTTAAATAAAATAATGCTTTTACTGTTATTCCCTACCAGAATGAAACAAAACATACTCTTGGTGGCACAGGCATGTCACAAGAAGTGATACGTGTAGGTGTTGCTTATCATCATATGGTAAGAGCATGCTGTTATCTTTTTATCTCTGCCACCACACTGCAACACTAAGATGTGGATCTCACAGTGCAGCGTGACATCGTCTTACTAATTTTAGAGTACACTGCTATCTTGCAGAAAGCATTATCAAATCTCCTGCAATCTCACCTATTCCTTTAACGAGCAGCAGTAATCCGAACCAGCAAACAGACTGAAGGAGGGCTTTTTTTTTTTTTTTCTTAAGGAAGACTTTGAACCAGGAGTAATAAAGATGGAATATCAAAGTGATGGATTTTACCATCTCACCTTCCTAGTAAGTATTATGAAAGCTAGTATTTCACGTTATAGCATCACACTTTTCATACCTAACGTGTGGTCCACTGAATTTACTCAGATCTTTCTGACGTTTTCAGAGCACAATCATCTGTTCTTTCACACGTACAAGTTCACATGCAATGTAGGCCTTACGGCAAAGGCACTTTAAGTCTTCCAGAGGAAGCTAATCTTGCAATTTAATGTGGAAGTATCACTTTTAAAGAAGAAAAGACAACTGCTGTCTACAGTTGTTGTCTACTCTTTTTTAAAGAAAAAATTTTAAAACCCAAAGCTGGTAAACATAGCTGGCTCTAAACATCAGTTACTTTCATTGCTATTCGTAACTATGGCAGCTGAGAGTCTATTATTACACCACTGTGACTACAGCAAGAAAAGACATTTTTCTTTGAGATGCTGGTATACTTTGCTGCTTGGAAAACCAAAAGATTTTCCAGCTCAATATCATCTGCAGATATACTTATCATTAGCACAATTTATTTTGGTTGACTTTTTAATAATTGAACCAGAACATCACTAATATCCACAAAACTTCTAAGAATGTCACCCTCAACTTAACTATATTGAATAGATGTATAAAAACACTTGGAAAATATATTACAAATGCACAACTTTGTTCTGGCAGGAAGAAAGTTTAGTTTTCATCCTTAAGGTATTTTCCATTTTTATATTCTATGATCCTCAGAAACTTTATTTAGTGTCTTCAGCCCATATTCTCAACAATTAGCTCTTTATTTTTCTAGCAAAGTTAAATTCATTTTTCCAATAATCACTCATACAATCCAGATTTGCAATTTTTTTCCTACTAATTTAATAATTTGACTAAAAATGCAAAGTAACAATTAAAAAAAATCTTGTAATGCTATTTACAAACCTTTTGTTTACTTAGTTTTCTGGTTGTTAATCTCTAAATGCCTACAGATTTCCTTTTTTTCATGTTCATTTACCATGAATTGAAATTAAGTTTACAAGGACAGCAACTGCCAAGTCTATTCTTATTTCAAAGATCAGCATCATATTTGTTTTTTCTCCTTCCTTAGGCTTTTTGAATTTTCTTGGCTCTCCAAGAGTTTTCAAATGTAACAGAGAATTAAAAAAAAAAAAAAAAAAAAAAAATTCCTACAGCACATTTCCACAGTGCCTTCAGGTTTGTTGGGCTGTTTGCAGCTGCTGGTAATGGATAGGTGAGTAGCAGATGATGCTGTAACATGGTACAGTCATGTACATCATCACACAAGGCAAAATACAGTCATACCAGGCAGTGCTAGAAGGCAAGGGACAGCAGGGGAACAGAGATGTAGATCCCAAACCTTTCCTGTAAGGCTGCAGCAGATGTAGCTGATCCTTGTTGAGACCTCTACAATGAATACATATAATTTAGCATTTCCCTTCTGACCTTTTAATTAATGGATTTATTTTGATCTTCATTACAGCCCCAGCTGTCCACACAAGCTTTAACTTTTATTTCTTAAATGATCTTTAACAGAGAACTTGCATAGATCAGCCACTGCCTACTTTAGTATATTTGTAAAAACAACAGTTTAAGCTCTTGTTCCATCGTTATGAGTTCATCCTGTTGAACTTTCCTATTACTTACTACTTTTCCCTCTACATTTATCTTTAAAATGTTGTTTATGGCATTAATTTTCTTTCAAGTATATAGAGCACTACAGCTAGGAAGAACTTGAGAAAAACTGTGTCCAAACAACTCAGCTGCAAGCTTCCAAGTTCCTTGAGAACTGCATGCTAAGTAACAGATAGGCGTTAAGGGTCCAATAATAATACACGATCTTTTGGGAGCATTCTGACAATTCTCTTCTGTGATAGGATCTATTCCACTTCCTTAACACCACTGACATCATTCAGGGCTCTGCACTGTGGGCCAGGGCCCTTCTAATTTTCTGGAACAAGGAGGCGCAGCACAAACCAGGCCACTTGTTCCCCTCAGAGATCCCATGCAAGTATATTCATCAAAACACAACTCTTGTTCCAAACAGTACCCCATCTAACACAGACTGGTTTACTAACTCAGGTATTTGTTGTTGTAATATCCAAGTACCAGAGACAGATACAGGACTTGTACTTGTATGCCAAGTAAATCGATCTCTACTGCATTTACAAAGCTCTGCTGCAACCAGCTCATGCGTCACTCCTTACCCTCACACAGCTTCAACCTATTCTTTGTCCTGTTTGAGCTTCATTTGGTCCACAGAGAAGCTGAGCTCCTGAGAAAGCAGCTTTGGCAAAGCGTAGAGGACTAGACAACAGGGAGAAACAGAGCCCAGCACTCCAGGTACTCAGTTCTCAGTACACTGCTGCTTGAATGAAGGTGAAGCAGAGGAGCAGAAGAATGATGGAAGTGAAAAACAAATATAGAAAGGATTAATTTGCTCTATCAGTATAGCATGATTTATAACCTGCCATGTCACAGATGTACTTTTCTTACAGTTAGCTTAAACGTCAGCATAACTTTTTCAGCTCCTACTTTTTACTTGTTATGGGTGGCACTGTAATGTCTAGGTTTGATGAGAAAGTCTGTATTGCACTGTATGTACATCTAAGATAGCTCAGCTATGTAAAACTGAGCAGAGCCTCTTCTGTGTTCCTGTAGGCTGCACACAGGAGTCTATTGCCTGGTGCATAGCCTATCGCTCTGCACATTTCTTCTCAGGAAATGCATGGAAAAGCTTAACTTTTTCAGAGCTGGAGTAAGGATGCTGAGGGACCATCAGCACTTGGTCAACTTAGTCTGTATTTTTACAACATCATAGCAGAGCTTGTACTATACTATACAGTCACCAGCCAGATAAAACAGCCTAGATTTAAGAACCTTAAAAACCTGATCAGCTGTGGGCAATTTGTTAATGGGATATTGACCCACTCAGTTTCTTTTAAATACCACAGTATTGCCAAGGCACCATTTGGATTCTCTGAAGTCACACTTCAAACTATGAACTTGGGATGGAAGACCTCTGTATCTAGAACAGCATTGCAGTGTCCATAAAAACTGTTAAGGGGGAAAAAAAAAAAAAAGTATGAAGTTACACAGCATTTATAGAACACTGCAGAGAAAAATAAATATTTCACCTGCTTCCTTGGTTTGATTCAAATAGCTACAATCATATGGGTGTCTTCCAATAACAGTGTAAAAAGGCTGCCCTGCAGAGCTCTAGGACACTGAAAGCAGCAGCATTGCTTGGTTTCACATAGGTAGACCGATGTTTTGAAAACAGCATTAGAAAATTCTTTCAAGTACCTCACTGTTTTGAAAGAGAGCTACAAAAATGCCAATGTTTTAACTCAGATTTTATCAGCTCTGAAAATACTGCCTCAACTATTTATCTTTTAGCCTGAGCTGTTCTGAAGGAAGGTATGAAAAAACCATCTGGATTGATTTAGCTTTGGTCTCCAAAAACAAGTACCATATCTGTATATATAATAATACATTTAGGATTACATTATGAGAGGCTACATACTTGAAAATCAGACCTATAACCAAATGATATAAATACTGCTGATGCACTATATGGAGTAAAGATGACTATATCAGCAGTGTTCAGTTGAAATAAAAAAGATGTTTACTGAAGTAATACTTAGGATTTTTACAATTAGAAGTGTGAAGAAAACTTTCTTTCAAGTACTCTGACAGCATCAGCTTTACCTACTTGCTGGTCTATCACTAGATATGCAGATCCAGATCAAACACTTCTCTGTGGTGATATTTTAGAACCAGAAAACTTAATCACTAATTATGATATCTTTCTCAACGCAAAACTAGCATGATTTCTTAAACTGTTGTTACAGATCCAATATAAGCACTTAGAAGCCAGCATTACACTGCCACACTATGGCATAATTAAGATCTGCAAGCAAGAATAGAACAAGAACACAGTAAAAATAACTCCTCTAATTTAATTATTTAGGATTACAGCAACCACCATTAGTTTTGTTGACCTACTACATTTGTAAAGCACTTAAACCAAAGTGTTGTCTCTTGTTCAGCAACTGGATACCTAAATGTCTAAAATTAATACTATGAAAGTAAGCTGTAATTACAAATACTGAAATTAATCTAGATACACTATGCTTACCATTTTGGTTTTGTAACATTGTTTTTTTTCCAAAAATTGAAAAAAGAAAACTTTTACTGACTTGCAAGTGTTAAAATCTTCAGAGACTAGTTTGATATGCTTGTTGCACAGATGGGTTATGTAAGGAAATGGATACCAAGGGCATTTCTTTACTTTGTTGGCTACAAAATATAAAGTTTTTTGTTGTTTGCATTACAGTGTGTTCTGCAAGGTTTTCAGCTGACAGCCATCAGATGAAAGAAAGCTTCAAAAGACCTTCACCAGATCTAAAAGATATTTTAAAAAACTATTTGAGATAACATTACAGAATTTTAGAATTTACATTCATTATTTCTTTACATCAGAAAAGAACTAAATTCTTTGCAGCAGAACAGAACTAATTCCTAGAAATATTTTTAAATACTTAATATTTCCACATATTTACTACTATGTTTTGTGAGTGCTTTAAAAAAAAAAAAAAAAAAACAACCACAACTTATTTTTTCTGACTTTGAAGCACAGCAACTCAAGATGGCTGAAATTTCACATCTAAAGCTTTAACTACAGCAGCTTACTATACAGAGCATATTTTATTTTAATTACTTTACTATTTAATTACTTTTTAATTAGTATTACTCTTTAAATACTTTGCATACTTCATTTTAATTACTTTATAAAAATAATTTATACCTTCCATAGCATTCATTTTGTAAGAAAGCTATAAATGAATTTTGTATGACCATTACCAGCACTGCTTTGCTCATCCTAACATTCAATTTTTAAATTATTTTTCTAATAAATGAAACATTATACATAAGCAATCAGCTGACAAAGACCACACCAATTATTTTACCTGCATGAACTTGCTGTTATAAACATTTCCCACAAGACATAATAAAACACATGTCTGATGCCACAAGACTTACAGGAATATCCTGTACTACAGTATTAAAGATTAGATGATTACCTGAGATTTATTTGTTCCACCTCTTCCTTAATTGCTATTGTTACTACCGCAGTTTCAAAACAATGGCATAGGCTAGATGCATGCTAGTCCTTTCCTGTTACAATGGTTTATTTAAGTTTTTAAAATCCCAAAGTTTCCTGCATCTCCACTTTCAGTCACAGAGCACTTCAGACACTGAAGAATGGGGTTTTCTCTTTTATACATGACCTGTCTCTAAGCCACACGTGCATGCATATATGCCTGTGCACTGATACAATTTCTGTTACTAAGCCTCTGCTTCCAATTATCACACAATTTCTGTAAATGTTTTACTGCCTTGACTCAAAGCACAAGCCACCATGTTATACCTAGGACAAAATCAGCTCTTCTCATTATCAAATGTGAAGATTACATAAGCTTTCCTGACCCAACTGGGAGAGGATCAGTCCAAACAAATTCTATACTTGCACCTGGTAGCAGAACTGCAGACTACCACCTACAACTTACGACTTACGGAAACCCTTTGAGAAGGGAGCAAACTTGAGTGACACCGAACCAAGATTAATGGAAAGTGCACTCTTAGCAGTTTTATTGTCTAGCAATTGCCCAGTATTCATGCTGAACTGCAAGAGGAACCTAAAAACAAATTTCAAATTTGTAACTCCTCCCGAAAATAACCAAATTTGAAAATGTTGGGTTTTAACCGCACTCAAAAATTTAGTAGCAGATACTACAGCATTTCTGTTATTCTGTATTTTTCAGTTGCGAAAATCAATTTTCTCTTCCTTGGCTGACAGCAGACATTTCTTCTTCTATTACTCATTCAGGCACCACAGCTAAGTATTTGAAATTACATAACCTTCTTTAAAAACAGACATTGTTTAAATTATAAAGATTTAAGCTGAAATTGAATAGACTACTGAAAAATGCTCTTTCTTACTACCGTATGTTTCATCACAGCCCACTCTGTGAAGGACACTGTATTCCACATCAGGTGAATTGGGCTTCTGTCACATGAAAAAGATTAGTTACGACAATGGCATCCTTAGTGTTGCTGAATTATGTCTTCCTTGGAAGAATCAGAACCATGTTTCATTGTCATTCATCAGGCATCCCCTTTTAGGAAACTGCAAGAAACTTTGTACCTTCCTGAACTTTTCCATCTGTTTATAAAGATCTGGATCCAGCTCCTGAGACACATCTTTCATCCAGAGTAGAGCTCCTCTGTATTCAGTCCGATACTGTTCCATTCGGTTTACTGTCAGCCACGTGTCGGAGATGGCCCTGTATCTGAAAGTTTCCACTTCTTGATATAACCTACTCAATGGAGTACGCAGTGCTAACCTGGGGGAAGCCAAGGAGGGAAAGGAAAGCAAGGAATATGTTAAAGAAGTTTTTGATCCACAAAGGTAGCTGTATTAATACTACTGACACTACTAGCAATCAAAAAAAAATACGCAGCCAAGGTATTTCAGTTAAGTGCTAGTCTGTGCTCAAATGGCTCCACAGTTTTGCTGGGGGTACACATGAACAGGGTAATTTTGCATGAATATTGTGTTTGCAACCTTCCTGTTCAGGTAGTGACCTTTCATTTACACACGCAAGTGGAAAGGGAACTGTTTCTAATGCATATATGTATTTCAGTTAGCAAGCTGCTTGCATGTATGCTGTTAACATTCCTCTTTGCAAGTTGCATGTAACAACTCTAAAAATATACCTGAGGTAACTTATTAGTGGATGCATACTACAGATGTATCAGGAGTGTCAAGTTAAGCTTGACAAAAAGCACTTCCATTAGCCTTTTAATCATTAAATGTACAAGTAAATAAAGAAGTCATCTAAGTAGACAATCACCCTATTCTTATTTTTTTTTTTTTTTTTTAAAGAATCTGAACAATTCCTTTGAAAGACATTTATCTTTTGAAAGGATTTGGGCATTTTCTTAAAAGTTTCCTCCAGCAATTGCATTTTGGAAAGGCAGTAGGGGACACTGTTGTCTTCCCTATGCCATCACTTGAGCTCTAATGGGATCTCAGAACCATATAGGATCACTCCAACTTCAGCTTTGCTTCCTCCTGCTGCTTCTGCTTTCCCATTGGTTGCCAGCAGCCACCTTACTGGAATGGGTTCAATCAGTTCCACACCACTGCAGAGTTAGTTTAATGTGTTACTTAGAGACTTCCTAGGCATAAGAGAATTTCTGATTTCAGTGCCAGTAACCAGCTGCCGCAGTTTGGGGTCAGGGCAGCCCCCAGAACCAGAACAGATACTCTCTGTTAACTCCCCACCATCCCTGAAAGGGAAAAAGAAAGGGAAAAAGGGAGAGAGAGACTTATTGATTAGAAAAAGAAAGGAAAACAGCTTTAATACTACCACTAATAATAATAGTAATAAAATAGAATATGTACAAACATATGCAAAATTAGTACCGTGTCTTCTTAATCTCCACCTACTGAGCTATTGGTATACAATATAAATAAGAGTAGTCTCAACTTCAACATGAGCTTGAAGATGGCTCAAGAGAAGACAGACAATGAATTAGTCCTATTTTTAAGTGAGTTTATTGAAAAATATGCCTTAAAACTGCACTCAGTAAGATATAATAACATGTGAACTTCTTAGTGGCTTTTATCCCCTTCACATTTTTTCTTCATTCTACAAATGAAGCCATTCAAGGGAAAACTCAGTTTATATAGACATGTCATACACTAGGACTTCTAGAAACAGTTAAACTTTATAAAGAAGCAAATCATCAGTGCTTTTGCTCAAAGATGTCTTACATGTGTTTTAAAGATTCTGCTCATGTTTGTTACTGGACGTGCTAATGACCAAACTCCAGATGAAAATAAACATATGAAACACTCAGTGCTCTGTACACAATGTTTTATTCTGAGGCGAACAGCAGCACTTTTAAGCTAAAGCTGGAAAGTATCACAATGGTTAAGAGCTCCCTCCCCCAAATCCTGTAAAATATCATGGAACAGAATTTTCCCTTGCAAATGATGGCAAATTTCAAACTTTCATAGTTCCAATACTGTTAAAAAAAAAGTATCATAATACTCATAAGACTATCAAGTACTTTTACTTTTAAACTCTTTGAGCAAACACATGACCAGTGAGCCATGAAGGGCTCTGGGTAACATCACATGTTTTTGTGCATGTGTCCCCCTCTGGGTTCCTTGCCTTTTGCTGATTTGCTCCTACCTAGCCTACACAAGCTCAGTGGAGATCTAGGATCTTCTCCTGGGGGACTTCATGGTGTAAGGTTAAAGTAGAACATGACATTCAGACTCCTCCTTTCTCCTCCATCTACTTGAGGTATGAGCATCTCCACAGTGAGCCTGCTTAGCATTTCTCTGCAGATTGAAAAGTGACACCAAGCAGGAGAGGGACCTGACATCAACTCCTTTACAACTCCACTGCTGGAGAGGCCGTGCAGATAATAATTTTCCTATCATTTGGATCCTCATCCATTTCAAATAGCAAAATGGATTGTACCAACAGTGCATCAACTACCATTATCCCACATAGTTTGTAAAGCAGACGATGACCCTGACACATATACCTTTGCTGAGAAGAAAAGCAGAGGGCCTTTCCTGTGGCCTTCATAATTTTTCCTGCTCTCGTCTTATCCTGAGAACCCTGCGATCGAAGAAATTTCCCCAATTCGTTTTCTTCCTGAGACAGAACTAATGAAAAATAAATTAGTAGTCAAACAGATTATTTACTAGGTTCCTAAAAGCTTTAAAACTGGCCTAACACCAAATAGGTTAAGTCATTCTGAATCCAAGCAGCACAGCAAATATAATTTCCACAGAATTCTTGCATTTAGTAAACAGATCTGATTCGCTTGAGACGTTTGTTAATATCCTTAACAAGAATCACAAAATTCCATCAGTGTCAAAAGAGAACAGGAGAAACATGCTATTTTTTTTCTTGAACAAAAGGATCAGATTGGTCAGATTACACAAAAGGCCCAGACTCGGTTATAGTATCTTTTAGTCTTGGGTCTCTTGGTTTGTTTGGGGTTTGGTTTGATTTATTTTTGGGGTTTTTTTTTAATCCTTTTTTAATCACCTGGACTGCCTCAGCTATCTCTAGTAGCATACTTTCAATGAAGCTAATTCTGAGTTATACTATCCAAAGCTCATTCACTCGCGTTTCTCTTGCTCTCCATTTTTCATGTCTGACTACATGAAATAAATTCTTCTTATGAAAAATCTAGTACTTCATTTTAAAGAACATTTATTTTCCAATTACTTTGGAAGATTATTTTACAAGTCGTCCATTTCACACAACTCAAATGCTATTTTTTAATTCATATTTCAAATATCTGAAATATTTCAATTTCAAATGAACTGATTGTTTTTTAAACAAGAAGATGAAGAACAACAGAAGTCTTTTTAGATTGATTTGTTCACTACTTCCAAACTGAGACCATGGGTCTTTCATGATCTCACATCCTTACAAAAACACTATCAATAGAGAGGATGGCCAAATGTAACAAAAAAAGATCTCTTGGAGTCCTCTTGTAATTTTTCCAATTGTTGACAGTCAAGTCCAAGGCAGACTCATAGCACAGTCTGGTAGAACATGCTGCATGAACATCTTTGTGTCAGAGACTTCACCTGCTACTGTGGAACAATTCTTCAACTTAATATGCTACTATTCTGTACTGTAATGTTACCTCCAGATCCTGAAACATTATCTCTGCCTCTCTCTGGACAAGTAAAAGAAAAATTAAAGACTTGAGAAAATATGGATAACATTGAACAAAAGAAAGTGAATCAAAAGATGTCTCCAAGACTAGATTCTCTTTTCCAGGCCAGAAGTCAAAGCAGCAGAGAAACAAACAATACTGAATGCATTAAACCTTTAGAGGTCATTTAATGCAACCTGCCATTTGACTGTTCCCAGGCGAGGTCCCTGTCTCTCATTAATGACTGTCACTAATTACTGTACAACTATTACAGCCAAGTCAGCATTATCTAATTCATCATAATAGCACAGATTATTGAATTATAGAACTAGTATAATTTCTTCATAGTCAATCTTGATTAAGAAAAAAACAAACCAATTAAAACAGTTCACAAGAGAGTTCGGATTTTGAAGACAAGATACTTCTGAATTTAAATAAGCCTGGCAAGAAATGAAAAAAAATGCTTAAAAAGCAAGCTTTTTTCCATAATTATTGCTACCTGTCACTGCATAATATCAAATATAGAGCTTAAGAACAAGGAGCTCTTCAAGCAAATAAGCAAGTGTGCCTCTAGCTGTCTGCAAGTAAGGTTATCTTTAACTAGGATGAACCTAGGAGCTCCCCATTTTAATTTTTTTTTTCACTTGTTCAAAGATTGCATAACACAGATCTCCTTATCATTTTAACTGCTGTATTTGATCATACTTACAACAAATCCTTTTTTGATACAGTTCGATTGCTTTCAGCAATTCCATACATGTTCTCTGAATAGAATGGAACAGCTGATGTTGAAAGAAAATACACACAAAAAAGTTTATAAGTGTATGCTGGAAACAATGACAATTAAAAGAAAGTTTAATTTTTTGTAGAAATTATTAGGTATCTTTATTTTCTTGAACACTCAGTAATCTTTCCAGTTTGAAAGTATTTTCCCTTATCAGTTATGCTTTTCTATTGATTAAGTTGTCCACTGAAACTACAGACAGACCAATTGTAACTTACAAAAGGAAAATAAAGACAAAAATAATTCTGGAAACAGATCTATTCCAAACAGCTGAAAGTCAGCCAAACTACTCATGTTAATTTGTGGGTTTTTTTTATTGATATCTTTGGATACACATTAATATGTACAAATTTTTGTTTCTAAAACTTCTTGCTCCACTGTGAGTATTATCAAATGCCAATCATGTTTATCACGTGACAATATGCATACTGAATTTTTAATGCTGCAAAGTCTAGTGGAACAAACTTGCATTGGTATGTCAATGTAGAAAGTTGTTGACTTAACCTGAACTTTTTACTGGCATAGCTCTAGTTTTCTAATCAAATTTATAATGCAGCAGTTTCCAAAGGAAGCAGAAGAAAAAATAAAAATCAGTTTTGACTAAGTTTGGAGATTGTTTCTAGAAAACAAAAACTGCTACTTTTTCTGTCCCTGTAAAACCTGCAACAAACCTAAACTCCACTATCAAGCACTGTACAAATATAAGCGAAATAGACTACTGGCACAGTAATGGTCCTCCTTTGCATCTGCTTGACTTCCTGTACCATTTACATGAATCTTGTCTTTTAAACTGAGAGCATGATGATTTGCAGTTGAGAAGCTGTCTAAATGAAAACATGTTTCTAGTTTTTCATCTGGTAAACAAGTTTCCCTATTTCCAGTCCCACCTGGGCTAACAAAGCATCCTTCCTGATCAATCTGTAACACAGTAAGCGTGGTAGGAACTCAGGTATATTTATAAAATATTGTTCCACCCTTCCAGCTTGTTTTACATCAATACTCTTGGATTTATAATCCATCATGGCTAGAATCATGGTTGTATAACTTATCACTCTTATAGCTAGAACTACTAAGATTTATTTGTTGTAAAACAGCCTCTTGTATTTCTGCTAAAACATGAATAAACTGAAAATCTTAAGTCAACAATTTTCTAAGAAACTACAAGAAAACCAGTAAGGCAAAACCTTCACCCTTATGTAACAAAACAATATCATTAAAACTCAGCTGGACACTAATATGATTATGACACTTCAGAAGTCCATTATCTATCGCTTTGTGTCAAAGATGTTCAAACTCTTCAATTTGTAGAAGTACGTTTCTTTTGTTTTTGTTTTTGTTTTTTTTTTTTCTTCCAGTATGGTTGAGGATACTGACAGTAGGACTGTATTTCTCACCCAGCAGGATTCCTTCTCTTGGTTACACTTTACAAATTTTCAGAAACTTCTTTACTTCTTTGGTCATGTCAGAACCCACTTATCTGCACAAAAGCTCCAAAGAGCAGAGCACACTACATGCTTTGCTCCTTCTTGCTATATTGCATGTCTTTCTCATATATGTGGTATTTTATAAGTATATAAAAATTGTCATTTGCATATACCAGAGAAGACTGTTTAAAAAATGCAAATCTTAAAACTGATATAAACAAGGGATAAGAGTGACTGATATAAGCACAAAGGTTGACGTTCTTTGTATCAATGAAAGGAACAAAACTGCTCCCAAACCCTGAAAATAAATATGAGAAATGTTAGGTTCCAAATAAACTGTGAGGGACATCAAATTTTGTGTTACAAAATGCCACTATACTCCTCGTATTTACATAAGTACTTTTGTCAAAAATTGGAAAAGATATTACAAGGAAAAAAATTATTTAAAAATGTATATACATTATTATATACTACGTGAACAATTACTAGCGGCTTGCTGGCAATGACAATATTTTTTAAATTAATGGAGAATATACATCATGTAAACATTACAAACCTCTAGTTTTGCATCCAGATCTGCATCTGAAGCCACAACATGTTCATCTTCCTTCTTTCCTGTAACTTTTATAAGGGTTTGTTTTGTTTTCCAGTATTTCTGTTGCATTTTATTGACCACAGATTTTTCTTGGCTTTGAGCATACTGGTCATAAAACTCCCTTGGATAATTGCTAGAATATTAAACAATAAAATTACAAAATTTCAATAGGATGCTTAAAAATTAAGTCTAACATGCTAGATTGACACATTTCCATCAGGAATAATGCATTTGCATGCAGGCATATTCTAACATGCACTTCCTCATTACGCGTTAATAACAAAGTGATTACATTAGTCCTCTTTCCCATCCTACTCTGGAAAATAATACACTACCCTAGTACTGCTGGTCACGCTATTTCTGATACAAGCCAGGATCCTGTTGGCCCTCTTGACCACCTGGGCACACTCCTGGCTCATGTTCAGTTAGTTGGCTGTGCACCAGCACCCCCAGGTCCTTTTCTGTCAGGGAGCTTTCCAGCCACTCAGCCTGTAGTGTTGCATGCAGCTGTTGTGACCCCACTGCAGGACACAGCACTTGGCCTTTTTGAAGCTCATACCGCTGGCCTCAGCCCATCAGTCCAGCCTGTTCAGAACTCCCTGTAGAATCTTTCTGCCCTTAAGCAGATCAACACACCCACCTACTTTGGTGCTGCTCTCTGCAAACTTAGTGAGGGGACGATCAGCCCACTCATCCAGATCATTGAAAAAGATATGAAAGAAAATAGGTCCCAATACTGAGCCCTGGGAAACATCACTTGTGACCAGCCACTAACTGGATTTAACTCCATTCACTACAAGTCTCTGGGCCCAACCATCCAGTCACTTTTTATCCAGCAAAGCGTATGCCCACCCAAGTCATGAGCAGCCAGCTTCTCCAGGAGAATGCTCTGGGAAACAGTGTCAGAAGTTTTACTAAAGTCTAAGTAGACAACATCCACAGCTTCACCTGCTAAGCGGGTCACTGTGTCACAGAAGGACATCAGGTTAGCCAGGAAGGACCTGCCTTTCATAAACCCATGCTGACTGGGTCTGATTGTCCTGGTTGTCCTTTATGTGCCATGCGATAGCACTTAAGATGATCTGCTCTACAATCTCCGCTGGTACAGAAGTCACACTGACAGACCTATCAGTCTGGTCATGTTCCCTGGATCCTTCTGGCCCCTCCTGTAGATAGGTGTCACATTTGCTAATTTTCAGTCATCTGGGACCTCATTGGTTAGGCAGGACTGCTGTGTCAGGATGTTATCTTCCACACACTCCAGGACCCCTCTAGGCTGTTTCTTCACTGCTGTATTGTATTTCCAGCAGATATCTGGCAGGTTGAATTCCCCCACAAGAACAAGTGACACTGATTGTGAGCCTTCTCCCAGCTGCTTACAGAATACTTCTTCTGCCTCTTGATCCTGGCTGGGCACTCTATAACAGAACTCCCACCATGACATCTGCCTTGTTGGCCTTCTCTGGTTCTTACTCAGGCACTCAACCCTATCGTCACTATCATTAAGTTCAAGACAGTCAAAGCACCCTCTAACACACAGGGCCACTCCACCACCTCTCCTTCCTGGCCTATCCCTTCTGAAGAGCTTATCACTATCCACTGCAGCACTACAGTTGTGTGAATCATCCCAGTATGTTTCCATGAAGGCAACCATATCAGTGTTCAGGCTGCACAACGGCTTCCAGCTCCTCCTGTTTGTTGTCTGTTCTGTGTGCATTGGTGTAAATGCACTTAAGTTGTGCTATTGATCCTGCCTCTTTTTCAGGAGTAGAAGGCCTAATTCCTACCTGACCACTCCCAGGCACTACCATGACTTCTAGCCCATCAATATCACTTCTGCCTTTGCTATCACACAGCACCCCATGCCCCAACCTCCACTGGGACAGCAGACCAAAGGACCTTGCGAGTGCGCTGTCCTGCTAACCCTGATGCGCTGCCCCCAGGCTTATCTCCATCAAGGCTGGTTCTGTCCCTTTCAAATCTAGTTTAAAGCTCTTTCAGTGAGGTCTGACTAAGACATTTCTGCATTCCTGTAGCAGACAACATAAAATGCAATCTAAAGACACACTCCACATTCCACAATATTTAAACCATACCAAGATGATTTAATGGAAGATATAACCTTAGAGTGAAACATTAATCTCTTTCAAGAAGTGCAATTCCATTATTAATTTCTGCAAAAGTACATGCATTTTCCCCTACGTGCACATATAAAAAGCTGCAGTGATAGAAGCAAATGGTTGCTAAAATTTGCTATATGAAATGCTCCAGGAAAATTAAAGAGGTTGAGTTTATTTTTTAAAAAAATATGCTCTACCTGTGGAGTGACAAACTGTGGTTTGTTACTGAGACACTGCCCAGTAGCTCTGTTCACAACACACAGCTCAGGGATACTACCCCAAGAGGTCTTCAGACCCAAGATACACACCAAGTCATGTATCAAGACACAGAGATACACATAGATATAGATATACAGAGAGACAGACATACTTGCTGTGAAATATTACAGCCGTTCTGAACCAAGGCACTGGTACATGTGCTCCCCAAAAGGGTGGCACATCTGCCCTACATTGTTACTAGTGGCACAGCTTAACCCGAAAGGAAGTTTGTTTCACAAGGGTTTGTTACTTGCTTTAGTTATTTTTAACAAGTGCGTTTGGAGACACTGCCTTAATCACGTAAGAGATGGTAAGAAATTAAACTGGAAGTCAGCAAGAACAAAATCAAAAATGCACTTGGACATAACACTTCTTGACTTCTTTCCCAAACTTTAAAAGCAAAGATATTTACCCATTTAATTCTACCTAAACATTAGTTCCAAGAGCTTAATTTACAGATTTCATTAAAAGTAAATGCCTTTTGGCTGCTACAGCACAAAATAAACCACACATGCAAAACTTATCACATTTTCTATGGAACTCTGTACAAAACAAACCTTTATGCACTCTGACAAGAGACAGCCTATCAAGTTCGGTGGAGCCTATATTGACCTGATCTATGCCGCACCTTTAAAATACAAGATCTACAACCTCTAACTAATCACAAGATCTCCTTGTATTATGAGAAATCAGAATATGAAAGTTTAAGAAAAACAGCAGTACTTTAAAAATAATAATAATTAAAAAATGGAACTGCTTGCAAGGTAAAGACCCCAGCCGTGTGGCCAGGTGTGTGCTTTACCTTCTGCTACAGCTGTGCAAATAACAGATATCTCAGTTCAGTGGACAAGTGAAGAAAACACCATAATTCATGTGATGACAACCAGCCTTGTGGCTATCTACCTCACTCGAGGTCACTAGAAATTCTAGGGGTATGGTGCAAGGAATAGAGATGAGTAACTAATATGAGGTCACCAAAAAAAAAAAAAAAAAAAGCTGGGATTAACACAGATTCCAGAATTAGAGACTGCTAAACTAATTGAAGAAATTGAGGTATATAATCTTTTACCACTACACACAAATTCAGATTCTAATTTCATTTGGAGAATTTACTGGCTCCTGTTACTGCATAAAATAATGAAAGATTTGTAATTACATTGCCAAAATATTCAGTGGGCAATTTTTACTGGCAGACATTTGTCAATACTTTTTAAAATTGATTTTGTGTCAAGAAATCACGGACATAATTAGGTTTTGTTAAACAATCAGAAAATATAACTAAAAGAAGGATGTACTTTATTCTGAAGTTGATGGCCATGGATACACCTCTTGAAATACGACAGTTCATACGCTTCTTTTCATGAAGTAGGAAATTGATATTATGCTATTTTTCTACCTAGACAATTCACTTGTTCAACAATTCTCTGGCAGTTTTTAATTTTTTATTTTTCCTTCTTTTATAACAGAATGTCTACCAGTGACTTCATACATACTTCTGGCAGGTGCCAGAACATAATGTGTGATAGACTCTGGCAGTGATTGACAAATCAACATGCTGAACACCATTAGCTCTTTAGAATAAGAAAAAATTATCAAGGTACTTACTACTTGTGACCATCCATGTTTCTTCTTTTCTCCAGACACTTAAATAAAACAAGAAATTATCAGTTACTACAAACATCTTTAAAATGTCATTTTCAAGTGAGACACTAGAAACCCCCTACCTACATTTTCATGTAGGAAATTACTGTGTTGCAGCACCTTGTTTACTAATTTATGACAGAAAACATCTCAACTTGTGGATCAAATGTGTAACACACAATGCTCACTTAAATCCACAACAAACACATTTAAGTGGTGATGCTGCCACTGCCAATTATTATATGTCAGGAAATTTTCCATGCAAAAGTAAATTTAGTTGGCATAAATTCAGTGACTTTTGACAAGGCAAGCCACAATTGCCTATGCCGGGCATCTTCCTTCAGTCATGTTTTTTTATCCCATAACTTTAGCCACAACAATGTTCAGCTACTTTTTTCACCCATATCCCACTGATCTATTTTTTAAGAAGATTAGCTACATCATGTCTTGAGCTACAGACAGAATTTACCCACCAGGTGTTTTTTCTGTGAGGGACACCACAATTCCTGAAGAGAGACTTATGATTTGTATGCATTTACCCTTTAGATTTTTAAAGTTAATATCAGCTTCGATATTCAGTCCTCTCACCATACTTTGAGCTGACCAGATGGTGTGGACATCACTTCCTACTAGTAACTGAGAGCACACTCCTTTCAGGCCAAACTTAAAAGCAAAGCCAGACACTTTTTTGTAAACAAGGAGCACCTGTCTTCTTCTCTTCTGCTTTCAGAGAGGACTCTATTCTCCAGCATGCAAATGGACACACTCGAGATGAGATCAAAAAGAAGCTGGCCAGATGGTGCTGCTGGAAAACAGCCTTTGGCAAGACCAGGCACAGAATAAACGCACCAACAGGCTGCACTAAGAACTGAAGCTGACTGACTGAGAAAAGAGTAATGGAAAAGCAGCTAGGAAGGTAACGCTCCTGAAACTGAACTTTGGCACTTATCTGGGTGATAAGAGAAAAGGGGCTGCAGCAGGGAGACATGACACTGAAACTGTATCTAGCACAGTGGTGCTCACACGCAGTACGGGTAGCACAGCAGTGGCAAAGGGACTGGCACAGACCGCAGGAACGTCAACAACCCCAGTGCTTCCTGCAACCATGAAGCACATGTACCTTCATTTGGAGCAGAATGGAGCCAAATCCCAGGTTTCCAGTTCTAACTTCACTGCTGTCAGTACCTGTGAAACTTCCTGGCAAAGTTCCATGAGATGATTAGAGATTATATCAGAGCAGGAAATCTTCCTGAATTGGAATTTTTGTGAAGTGTTCATATGCACTGCAGGAAAGACTATGAGAAAATTCATAACTCTGTCTCCAGAGCAGAGTTTTGATGTAAAGGTCAACAGCTAAACAATAAACAAAGAGGAAGGAAGACCTGTTTCAGGTTGTTGTTTGTGTTACAGCACCGAGTCAGATAACATACAGAATGGACAGCATTGGTCATGGCTCTGCTGTAGTTTCTAGAGCCATAAGGCACTGGCAACATTAGCTCCAGTTTTCTAACACCTTTATGCTTGACTTCACTGTTTCAATACTGGTCTACCTTAAAGTAAACTGTGGGGGTGTGTGAGTGAGATAAGAACACAGGATTTAGCTTGTATACACACCCATGACTCAGTTATTCAGCAGCACACTTGGTTTGACAGGAAGCAAAGAGCAATCTATCTAGGTGGAATAATGTGCATACTACATGAAACAAAGTGTAAACAGCCAGCATGGGGAACAGGTCTAAGGCACTGACCTTACACAATGCACACGTTCACTTGACTTTCCTGGAAGCAAATGTTCTAAAAAAAAAAAAAATCCCAAAACTACTCACCAAAGTCAGGGTCATGGTGAAACAGTTCTCAGTCACAAGAGCAGCTCATGCTCTTTCTTCCTAAACATCTGGCCTTATATTTTGACTATGGAACATTCTTAGTTACACTCTGAGTCCTACACAGCACCCTTTGACCTTAAGATATTATTTGTCCATTTTTGGTTGGTTTTTTTGATAGTTTTTGTTTGTTTGTTTGTTTTTTTCTTTTGTTTTTTTTTTTTTTTTTTTGGTTGGTTGTTTTTTTTTCTTCAAAGTGAGGACTGTATCATAGCTATGAGGACAGTGTTTTCATGGTATGAAAATGAGGGCAGGTATTCCCCGTCCTGCTGTGTAACACAATGGTATTTGACGTGTTTGAGGTTACAAGACCTGCTAGGATAGTGCTATATGGTTGGCTGGGGTGGAAGGAAACAGAAGTATAGTCTTATGTCCACTGCCTGTTGGAAATGGCTCCTGGCATGTGGTATCACTCTAAACATGCCAGGAGAAAGAACAGTTCCAGAGTTAGAGGTGGTATAGATAAAACCATGGCAGGGAGATTACAGCAATTAGTGGGAACATGCAACAGCCCAGTCCTCAAGCTTAAACCCTGGGCCTGTTTTACTTCCAGTAGAGCTAGCTTTTGGCCCTAAATGAGAATTCAGTTCATACGAAGACAGCTTAGTAAGCACTGACACTAGGAAAAGAGAACTGTGGCTGCTCAGAAAGAATCAGATGACTTTTGACATGGCTTGCAGAAACCTATAGTTTCCATCAAGAATGTTCCTGGATCCCATTCATTCCAGATGCTGTTCAAGGAACTTTCATAAAGAACCCAGTTATGCCTCAGAAGATCCTAGCTGAGATTCACCTTCCTCAGAGTGATTGAGAACACTCTGGAAAACCTGGATGTCCGTGACTATCACGCCACTCTTCCAGCTTTTAATTCAACCACAAACATGCACTTGTTTTGGGTGTCACAGATCTCAACAGGACCCTAAACGATTTCCATTAGCATAGACCTTGATTCAAGTTAGATATGCTTGTGTAATATTTGCAGCACTATAGACTAATTCATATTTCATGTTTCAGCATCACAGTTAAGCTCTACTGAAATGGAAACTATATATTAACATAGATATTAAAGTCAGAAACAAAGTAGAGGAACATAACAAAGGAACATTTACTTGAACTGGATACAGTTGATACTCTGTTACAGGAATTCTCATGTTTGTCTCTGAGTTCTACTGCAAATATATCAATTTTTAGCTTGTAATATTAGGATTTTATTTTGATGAAAAATCCAGTCTTACTAGATAGGACATATCTTTAACTGGGTTTTCAGAAGGAGGTCAGGACAACTGTATGATCTTCGAAGTCCACCTCCTCAAAGCACACAGAATCACAGAGTTGTTTAAGTTGGCAAAACCCTTTAAGATCATCAAGTCCAACCATTAACCCAGCCGCACCAAGTCCACCACTAAACCATGTCACTGAGCACCACATCTACACATCTTTTGAATACCTCGAGGGATGGTGACTCTACTACTTCCCTGGGTAGCCTGTTCTAGGGCTTGACAACCCTTTCAGTGAAGAAATTTTTTCCTAACATCCAACTTAATCCTCACCTAGAGCAATTTGAGGCCACTCCCTCTTGTCCTATCACTTGTTACTTGGGAGGAGAGACTGGCACCCACCTTGCTACAACCTCCTTTCAGGGAGTTGTAGAGAGCAATAAGGTCTCCTCGAAGCGCACTTTTCTCCAGGCTAAACAACCCCAGTTCCCTCAGCTGCTCCTTGTAAGACTTGTGCTCTAGACCCTTCACCAGCTTCATTGCCCTTTCCTGGATGTGACCCAGCACCTCAATGTCCCTCTTGTAAAGAGGGTCTCTGTTCTGTTTTGGCTAGGATAGGGTTAATTTTCACCAGCATCTGGGAGAGGGCACAGCCAGGATAGACAACCCAACCCAACTCCAGGTTTTTTGACACCATGCTGACATCATGCCTGTGACAGAACTGCCGGTTTGTTTGATACCACTTACGTTGTGCATTATTTCATTTACTATTACTGTTGTTGTTACCTTTTTCACGTTGTGGTATTAAATTCTACTTACCTCAGCCCACAGGTTTGTGTTTTTTTGTTGGGGTTTTGTTTGTTTGTTCCCTCCCCCCCACCCCTTTCTCATTCCTGTTTAGGGGGTGGGGAGGGATGAGGCAGTCACATGGTGCCCAGCTCCCAGATAGGTCTAAACCATGAGAGGCCCAAAACTGGACACAATATTCGAGGTGCAGATTCACCAGTACTGAGTATGGCAGGACAATGACTCCCTGAGTCCTGCTGCCCACACTATTTCTGATACAAGCCAGGTTACTGTCAGCTGTGTTGGCCACCCAGGCACACTGTTGGTTCATATTCAGCTGGCTGTCAACTAACATCCCTAGGTCCTTTTCCACAGGGCAGTAACATGAACAGCCCCTTTCAATGGGCAGAAAGTTGAACACCTGTGGCAGAAGGCCAGGATTGATTAATTGTAATGAACTCAAATGCAAAATTAATGCATATAGAAGATGGAAGCAAAGATAAGGTCATCAGGAGAAGACAAAAGCACTGTCTAATTATGCAGGGACAGAGTCAGGAAAGCCAAAGTTATGCTGGGGTTGAACCTAGCAAGGGACACAAAGGGCAACAAGAAGCACTCTGTAAGAACACTGGCAGCAAAACACAGGCTAAAGAAGACACAAGTCCACAGTATGACAGGGAATATGGAAAGGCAGATGTACATTTTTGCCACGGTTTTCACTGGAAGGTCTGCCCTGTGTCTCTCTAGATATCAGAGCCTATTGTCAGGGTCTGTGCCTCATTACCTGCACCACAGAAAGACTGTGTTAAGAGGTACTCAAGGCTTATGTCATTGCAGCACTGTTCTCTCAGTTCTCTTGGATGTTACGGTGATTAAAAGAGATGGTTGATGACTGGAGACAGACAAACACCACATCCATCTTCAAAAAACAGCACAAAGGATCAGGGAGACTTCAAGACCATCAACTTCACCTTCAATCCCATGAAAGATTACTGAGAAAACCCTTCCAGAAACCATTCCCAACCACAGGAAAGACAAAAAGGTGAATGGGAAGAGCCAGCATGGACTTTTTAAGGGCAAATCACATCTGACTAACCCACCTGCCTTCTGCTATGAAATGACTGCTTCTGGTGAATGAGAGCACATCAGAGAATGTTTTATGCTGATTTTGGCAAAGCTTTTGTCATGGTGTCCCACAGAATCGTCACAGCCTCTTGTGGAAGGAGCATCCAGTTTTGGGCTCTCCATAAAAGAAAAACACCAGCCTACTGACGTGGGCCCACTAGTCAGGCTCTGGATCCCATACATATATATCTGTTCAACTATAAGACCACCAGGTTAACAGGAGGCCCTAGTGCTGTCTACAAATACCTAATGAGAGATGCAGAGCAAACAGTCCAAACTTTTCTCAGAGATGCACACTGGAAGGACAAGTGGCCACAGCCACAAACAGGAACTTGTGAAATTCCAACTTAATACAGGCAGGAAATTCTTCACCATAAGGGATGGTTGAGCCCTGGAACAAGCTGCCCAGTGAGGCAAGTGTTGGGCATGGCCCCAAACAATCCCCTCTTACTAGGCCTAGCTGAGCAGGAGGCTGGACTATGTAATTTCCAGTGTTTCCCTCCAATCTATGTGATTCAGTGAAAATTTATACAGTGTAAAAGAAGATGAGATTGGAAAGCAGCCAAGTTTGTTACTACTATTGGTTCAATACAGAAGACTTTCCACAAGAATGGTGTAAATGAACAGCACAATAACATTGCACCATGGCCACTGGCTACACACACACACAAACAAACAAAAAAAAATAATAGTACGTTCTCTTCCTAAGAGTTATCTACAGTATTTTCAGCTGTCAGTCATATTGTTTATTTTCATTCATAGCTGAAATTTCTAACATTAAGAGTTTTCATTCTTCAGAAATTGCTATATATACACAATGAAAATTGTCCCTGCAGTCATTTAACATGGCCATAATTTTTTTTTTTATCATTTCTAACTTCATGTGTTCGCTGTCTATTCCAAGTCCAGGAATCAAAAAGGGTGAAGATACTGGTTCAACTGTAAAAAAAAGACATGACTAAAAGCATTTGGGATAGCTGAAAGCAATGAGATTTTATAATTATTTTTTTTTTTAATTCCCAAAGTTGTAAGTCTAGCTGCAAAAGAGTCAGAAATGCTAATAAAAACAGACTGGAAAAAGCCCAAGGAAGTATCCAGGAATTAAAAAGAACACTTCATAACCATTTAAAAAAGAATCCCTACAGTTGTGAAACACTGGCCGTGAGGCTGCAAAAGGAGACCAAGGAATGAGCACACAACCTTTGACTACGTTATGTTTTCAACTCTGTTATGCTTTCAAAGAACAAGACATAAATGCCCTGAGCAGCAGTAACAAGAGAGTTGCTCTTTGCTAAAGCTGACAACAGAAGCACATGACACTAATGTGAGTCCACGAATACCTTCCCCAACAGCTGCAAACTTAAAATTAACCTACGTTACCATTCAGTTTTATATACTAAAAATACCCTTAATTTGCCACAAGGAGTTAATGTAAAAGACTTTTTTCTTTTTTCTTCCAAGTGTACTGACACTTAAAAAAAAGTTTCAATAAATACTATTATTATTAGAGCCCCATTGGAGGAAAGGATTTCTATCGGAAAGTTGCTATTATCTTTGATGATAAAGAGTTACACAACATTGGTGATCTCTGTGACAGAGAGCCTTTATTTTGGCAAACAAAAGGCAGGGATACTCTAGGTACAGGGAATGAGTGGAAGAAAATATAGGTGCTCTGCAGCACGCTCAGGAAAGCAGCGCTACGTTACAGCTGACTTTACACAAATCCACGTTGACTGCAGTGCAGTGCTGAATCTGAGGATTCTCGAGGAAGTCCACACACAGCCCCATTAATTTTGCAAGTGCTTCCCAGTGAACACAGATGCTGCCCCAGTTCCAGCATTAAACCTAAGCTGAAGACCAAAGCGCTGAAACTTCCATGCCCATACAGAACTGGCTAGGTTCAGGAGCCAGAAGGCCCTACCAGACCCTCTGAGGAGCCACCAAGAAGCCTCAGCACTGTGTTCCACAACCCCCCACACTTGCAGACTGGCAGCAGAGAGGACAGGCACTGCCTATGGACTGGACACTCTGAAATACACCTGACCTGCTTCTAGATTTGGCCTGCCTTCAGAAGCAGTACAGCTGCATTCACAGAGTCCCCTGCCCCTGCTAACAAAACGTTCCAGAACCACGACGGCCCTGCAAACAGCCAACTATGGCACCTCTGCATCTGTGGCAGAGTTTATCCCAGTTGTAGGCTATTTACACACAGATTATTTCCACAGGAAGCCGAAACAGCTGGACTGCACACAGAACTTCACAGTATTTCTGGCATATTGCATCCCCCTATCTCCCTGCTGAGATATTTTACTAGCCATGGTGCTGGAGTGAAACTTGAAGAAGGACACTTTCAAAATGACATTTCTATTCCTTTGGAAAATCCTCTGATTCTCTATATTCTTCAATTCCATTTGAATACACCATCTACATTTTTCTGTGCAAACAGGAAAATATTTTCATGGTGTTTTAAGTGACTTTAACTCCACCATACCCTAGCCTTACCTTCCAGCTCACGCTCTGTGCAACATTTGTACCTGGCTGCTTCTCTTTTTTAGCTTTACTATATTGTACTTTGTTGCACCATAAGTTGACCATTTTCCAAAGAGCTGAACAACTTAATACAAGTAGGATCTGAAGATTTATTAATAAGAAAAAGACAGTATGAGTGCCTTCTCTCCAACAACTAAGTTGATAACAAGCAATTCTGCATATCAATGTCAATCAGACAATTTTTCTCTTCCAGTAAGCATAAATACAAGAAGTGTTAAGGTGAAGTTCAGATCTTAACCTCCCCTAGGTTATGAGGAAATAATTTAAAAAAAAACAAAACAAAAAACAAACAAACAAAAAAACCAAAAAACAAAACACCAACAAAAAAAACCCTTTACCCCTAATTCAAATATCTCTCCTGGGATGGGCACTGCTTAGTTACACAGCTCTTACTTTTCTCTTAGCTTAGCACCAGAAGAAAGGAGTAAGAGACCACAGAGAGCAAATGGGAATCTTTTCGGCTGTGAAGACTGCACCTACAACAAACTGTTGATGTAATCAAAACTTCTCAGAACCAAGAGATGAGCTGAAATCCTTGCAAAAACGTTATAAACACTGATTTACAGATCAATAACAACATCCAAAGATGACCTATCAGCTATGTAGAAAGGCAGTAGATTGAACAACACATTCTTCCGAAATGTGCCCAGAAACAACAAAAGAGAACTGAAAGACAGACAAAGCAGGATTCAGCAACCCTTATATGAAAGTAATGTATTAATTAAAAAAGACACAGAAAAGTCTACACTTTTATTGCTAGCACTGTCCTCTAAGTTTACTGTGTCCTTTCAAAGCAGCTAATACGTTCTGTGGTTCTTCAAATCTGAACAGACTCTCTGCACTCTATAAACCCTTCAACTTATAACTTCAAACATGGCAGAAACATGCACTGCAGTTGATTTACTTAATAGTTCTATTAAATGAATGATTTTCCAAACAACTTCTAATACTGTGATACTAGAGTAACAAAAAATAAGAATTTTAAGTTCTACCTGTAAAAGTGATAGTTTCACTGATGCAAAAACCTCTGAAGGGAGGAAGATGTGCTTAGGTGAGGGAATCAATGCCATCTGTGCCTCCAACAGCTCTTGGCTGACAACCTATCACCCCCACTCTGCTCCAGTGTGCTCTACTTCTTCACTCTGGAAGCTGTGATCAAACTGAATGAAGAAATGGGCCTCCAAGGCAAGAAGTAGTCTCACTGCTAGATGAGGATTAGGCAGGGCACAGTTCTATCTTCTCTGGTCTGTCTACAAACACACAGACCAGGAGCTTCGAATTGCATTTCCCTTTGCTTTTCCTGAGCAAAACAGTATAGAACAGCCCATTGATCTGAATTATCCATACTGACAATGCAGGAAAAGAGTGAAAACTGAAGTCTGGGTCTATACAGGCATTCAGCATCAAGATCATATACAGGTTTACAAGTATTCCTACTCTTAACCACATGAATACCTACCACTGTAATCCAGATAAAATGAATCTAGAATTTAAATTATATCAATATGACAAATGACAAGATTTAATTTTTCCTCTAAAGCCCCTACGTTTCATCATTCACTTTCTAATCCTGCAGAATCATCCATGCCTAGCTTTAAATCAAGGAGTATTTTCATTCTGTTAGGCTACTCACTGATGCAACTGTTTATCAGTTCCAAAAGTTTGCAGAATTGGTCTGCAAGTGCTGTATTAGTAGTTCCTTCCATTCACTGTAACTTATTGTCTATTCTTTGCCTCAAGCAGATTGACTTGTCCTGGGAAGCATGTATCTTACAGATTATCCACAGCTTCTCAAGAGAAGAAATAGTGCAATGTTATACAAGGGAATTGTATCAACAGAATTACTCTTTCAACCTATTTCAGGATCTGACATCCAGAAAGAAGTTCCATAGGTTCTTAGAATCAGCACAGGGTGAAACAGCACCTGTTATACAGAGAGGGACTCCTGCTATATTCATACACCTAAGAGGTGCTGAGGGGGTAAGAAATTAATGCTCTTTGACCCCGTGTATCTAACTATGGTACCTATATTACCATACAAGCCATTCAATCCTAAGCCTCTGTACAGACAGGGAAGAGAACATCCAAACAGCAACTCTGAGCATCTGAACTAGTGCCTCACAGCTGTTTTCTAAGCACGTAGAAATGAGGGTTTCTGCATGAAGCACCTGAACCTACACAGCTAAATCATGCAGTAAGAGCACTTCTCTACTCCACTTCTCTTAGAACTGGGATTCCATGGGGGTTGGACTTGATCTCTGAAGGTCCCTTCCAACCCCTAACATTCTGTGACACTATGGAAAAAGTATTCAGCAGCTTACTGAGTAACAACTGCTTGGGACACAGCCACATCCCATAAGCCCACTAGAACCAATTTTTTCTTTAACTGCAAGCTCTTCTGGAACTAACATTTCTATACACAATTTCTTCCATTTCCTTCTCCTCTCTGTCAAGGTTTATGAGACACCTCAGCAAAAGATTTATTTTATTCCATTTATTAATTTGTCTTGATTCCTCAAGGGATTAAAAAAACCACAAACAAACATAAAAAAAAAAAAGAAAAGAAAACAAAATTTCACATGTAGAAAAAACCCCAACTGTGTACTCAAAACAGAAGTATCATATAAATTGGAGTCTGTTTTCCAAGGAAGGAGTTTGAGCCAACATAACACTCCCTTCCCCTTCTTTGTCAAGCTAGCCACAGTACTACAGGCAGGCATCTTAAATGACTGCAACTGTGTCCTTAAGGAGTTTGAACCATGAGAGACTATACACAAGGTATGAAGAAATCTGGATGTTTTGGGTCCTCCTGTCATTTTGTAGCACTACCTAGGCACCTGTCTGCCAACAGTACAGCCAACAAAATAGTAGTAGTAGTATTGACATTAAATATATAGTGACCTGTATTGCATTGAATTTTACACTGGACTCTTAATACTCTCTGCAGGGCAGATGACCCATAGCTACTGCAGGCAGTACTGTTAAGAGTTACTTTATTCCAAAAACAATCATGCTCCTAATGTTTCAGAACATGCAATTAACATTAATTTCCTGGTGTAGTCTAAACAGACAATCATATCCAGGGCCCTGTTCCTTATGTTATCATCTATTATTCATTTTTCTATTCCCAACTCTGATATGTACAAGATACCTGACAACAGTGGCAAATAAACAGTAAATTAGAAACTTACTGCTCAGTTAAACCTAGAATCCATCTGCACTAGTTTTCAGTACTCGAGCAGTTAAGTGTTAGCCAACATGAAAAAATGGAAACTTAGCACTGTCACCATGTTTTTTAAAACCTGGTTTTGCTCCCACAAAGGTCAAGGGCCAAGTCAACCATTAGTATGCCTCTCTAAAAACCAATTTTTTGTTTATTCAGTACTATATGCGTGTCATGTTATTCCAAAGGCTATCAAGTCAAACTCTGAGGTGTAAGTGATCTCCTTCCTAGAGCATAACATGCATTGAGAGAACACTTGAAGCTTTTTTCTTTTTAAAAATTTTTTAAACAGTTGAATGATAAGTTTGTAAAAACAGTGGTTTACCTCAAAAACACTGATAAGAATGGCACATGTAATAATGACATAATGATAAGTAGTCTCAGAACAAAATAATTTCCTCTAGATTACCTGAGGAGATCACTTCATACCCACAGATAAGAGATTTGATTAACAAAACATTTTTAGCACGCACACCAACAATAGAGGGTGATCTTCTTTCACCGCCCTTTGAGCACACACCACAACCAAAACAGGCTGTATAGTCTTGGTAGATGCATAGGCCACCCAACTTTACTGTCCTCAGATCCTGGCACACCAGCCAACCGTTCCTGGAGCAGCAGCGATCCCTGTGAAGCTACTTGCAAGATGGACACGAATACTGTTTCAGTGACTTGGAACAGGCAGTTCCCAAGGCTGACGTAAGCGATTGCATAACCGGTCAAAATGCCCCTCGGTTTGCCATGGCTAACAATAGCCACAGGAAAAAATACCGTGAGACTATTATTACTAGAAACATGTGAAAGGTCAAACGTTTCTACTGTTCTTGACTGCTTGGATCTTTGTTTAATGTTCTTCACTCTCCAGGCTCTTTTATTTTTAATGCCTTTGCATCACGTGCCATAATTTTCTCTTTAGAGTGATTTTATGGTTGAGAAGTGGCAAAATGTCTTGAAGAATCAAGTACTTCAGAGCAACATTGTTGAAGGAGATTGTGAAAAAAAAAAATATTATAAGCAGTCTTCGAGGACATTTCTTGACTTACAGTTTAGCTGAGATATTAGTACAATTTTTTTTCTGCCAGCTTGTACCAACAGTTTTCAACACTAGTTGAAGAGTGAAAAGAGCTGTTATTTTTCATTTATTCTAGAAAAGGTTACTTGGGAATTCATCAGAACAATTTAGCAGCCCTGTAGAGCACAGATAATAGAGAAGAACAGGCAAGATGGGCGACTTGAAAATCTACTAAGGGGAAAAATCCCAGCCCTAAAGTAGGGTTCAACAGGAATCTTACTTTGCACTGTGCAATACACCCCAATAATATAACCTTGTAAAAGAAAATTGTTAAAGAAATCTTCCTCCTTTCATACAGTCATATGTGGTCTTCTCAAACCTGCAAACCTTCAGTAACATGCATACTTGAATCTCAGCTGCCACAAACACAATGGAAAAAAACAGTATTATCTAAAAAGCACTGAATTCTTTCTCAGTTAAGAGGGTGGCAAATTCTAATTACTAGCATGTAAATTTTGAGTACGCTGCTTGAACTTTTCTGGAAATAGCAATGTTTAACCCATGAAGTTTTGACAGCAAAGAAACATTTGATCAAAGTTTGGCAGCATTTAACTGCCACATCACCTTCTAGCAGAGCCCGCCATGGGGAAAGCATTACTGGTTATACCAGTTATGGCAGTTTACTCAAAAGAAGATCCCTGTAGCTTTACACTAAATTAATTCTTCAGTGGTATTAACATAAATCATTAAGTTACTCAGTTTAAACCAATAGCCTATCCTATTTCAACAGCAGTATAAAAAATTGGTAATGTCTAAATGATATGCTTTTGGACTTCATGGCAAGGACCACTAAGAACTGCAACTCCTAGAGCAGTGCCAGGCAGACAGCACTGTCAAGTGGTACTTCCACTCACTCCTTGGGTAACCTGAATAGACAAAGTGCAAAAAGAGTGGATTACCAGAAAAATCAGAAAGACCATCACCAAATTCAGCCTGCACTGCAAACTCAAAAACGCAGCCTGACATTTTTTCTGCCCAATACTTTTGAAAAGTGATCAGGTGCATTTTTTGCCCCTTACAACAGCTTTGCCTGACCAAAGCACAAAACCAGTTTATTTCCAAGAAATCTGCTCTGGAACAAGAGCCACAGCTGCTTTTTGAGACCAACGTTGAATAAACTCCATCCAGAAACTGAAAGAAAGAGGATAACAGAATGAGACATGTAGGGAAGGGGGTTAAACCCCATCAAATAGGTGCTTCCTGGAAATAAAGGGTCACCTTAATTTAAAGTAAGCCTTTTAGGCAGGGACAAAAGACTACAAACAACCAAACAGAAGAACAACTCCAATGCCAAGCTTCCAAAACATCTACACAATGTAACTTGCTACTAAGATGTTAAAGGACGTACCCCTGAGATGACCCAATTCAGTTTCACATTTACACGGTGGAAGTAAGGAAAATCCGAACTACCATTTCGGGAGGGTGCACACAGGACCTTGAGGCTATCAGCACGACACCAAAGAGGGGAGAACGGAAGGCTTATTTACATTTGGTGCTGAACACACACACACAATGATACTGGCAAATAAAAAGAGCACAGTGCCCTTCACCCTGTTCTCTCACATAAAACTGATCTAATGTTTCAAGTAATTTTCTCTTTTCCTCCTTCTTCTAAACGACTAGAGCAGATAAACGACATTCATGTGCCAGGTGGATGGATGCAGAACAAATCTGATTATCGAGATCGACCTTTCACGACAGTCGGAAATTTTGGGGGGGTTAATTCCAGTTTCCCCAGCTGGTAACGAATCGGTGCCTGGCGGGATAACCGACGTCCCCCCACCTCGGCACCCGGCTGGCTCGAAGCCCTCAGGTACAGACGAGGGGCGG